>NW_026715600.1:0-19493 GCF_029784015.1 Lycium ferocissimum | reverse complement strand
GGAGGCATATAGGAATGCCAAGGCTCGTAATCATCATTATTGATCTCGTAAGAACACCACATCGTGGTCTCTAGAGTCTTTATTACATTCGTACAGCGTATTTCTTATCCAACCTTGCTACTCATGAACTTAGACTTTTCGTCTCTAGAACGTAGAAGATTCGTGAAGGAAGAGGGAAATCACGCCTAAGATTCATGCCTTGGAAGGAAGGGTAATGCCTCATATACCTTTGTCGTTAACTACTTTGTTGCTTGCTCGTTCTCCTTTAACGCCCTCGCCTTTACCTTTAAGAGAGTTCGTATCGTCATTAGCTAGGCAATTATAAAACCATGCCTCTTAGGGCTAAAAGAAAATTGGGCAGCGTTTCCTTTTTTTTATACTACTTTCCGCCATATTCTATATCAACTTCCAATACTCATAACAACCATCACAATATCGCTAACAACAATCGTCATTTATTCATATAATTCGTATCTCACAATTCTACTTAATACTTCATATTCATGGCTAAAGTCCATCGTCGCGTTTGTTCATTTATAATACTTATTTCATGTTCTATAGGTCATTTATAACACATTCACAATTTCCACATAATCATTTTCATGATTCACCTCAACTACTATTCAACAATGACATTAGTCACCCATTTATAATTCATTTTCCATACTCTTTCATAATCTAAGTGGTTCATCTTAATAATACTTCCAATAACATGTAAAGTTCATGAAGCTTACCTCAAATGGTGGAGGAATACACCTTGAATGATAATACACCTTCTAGCACAAAACCCTATTTCTTCTCTCTTGGAATTCCTTGACTTTGGTAAATTTAACGGAGTTTCTTGGGCTTGATTCTCTTGATTTCTTGTTGTTGATACTTGATTCACTTAGTTTTCTTGTGATGAAATTTTGGAAGGTTCTAGAGGTGTGGAGAGGCTGAAGTCGTGATTGGAAGTGAGTAAAATGAAGTGGACTTAACATTTAAAGACTTGGAGAGAGGTTCGGTAAAAAAGTGGGACTTCCCGTCACACCGACCTTACTAGGGTGTGACGGGCACCCAAACCCACTACCGAGCCGAAAGCGAACCTACGACTCTTATTACGCACATAATTTTTTTTTTTTTTTTTTCAAATCTCTAAACCGAATAATCTTGGAATACATAATGAAGCTTATAGGTACGACAAAATCCGTAATTATACAAAGGTTACTACATAACACAAATCAACATGTCGTTGATGACCGTATGATCATAAATCATACCCACGACCGTTCGCAAAGTCTCTAATACGTATCCGTAAAATCAAATCGACGTACTCGCTTCAGCGATCCGGAAAGTAGAGCTTGCCATCTTCGCTGGAACATCTTCTATAATCACTTCCGCTCATCCGGGAGTTTTTAACGCGGCATGAAACGCACCCCCGAAAAGGGTCGATGCTGAATATGTACCGAGTACGTAAGGCATGCAATACAAATAACCAAAACTATAATGGAACGACGGAACTATCAAAGTAAGTATACATATATAACTCCGAGTACTGCATACACATACCTTTTCGAACCATGATAATTCATACACATTCATAAGCCAAAAAGTGTACGTAAAATAAAGGTCAACCAAAATACCTAAAACGCTTAATTTGCATTCACGTACCGCATGTCCGAAGAGTCTGCAGTAGAGATACGTAACGCGCCGGTGATGTCACCGTCGACGGAGCACGAACGTACGGAACATTCGGTACGGGATCATATATCGTAACGGAATATCAAACGTACGGGAATGTTGTTCGGATGATGTCGTATATCGGACAGAATGCAGGCGTACGGAGTGCCCGAGATGATATCATATAACGGACGAAACATGAATATGCCAAAATCGTACGTATATCGACATACATCGGGGAGTCTGAAGCATCTGAAAGGCTGAGGAAGATGACATATATCGGGACAGTACGAATGCATGTCAAAATCATAAATCTCATATGTATGTGACGTGGTCCGGCCCTTCGATGAGGGACTCGGTGAAAAGGATCATGTATAGCGAGAATCGGATGTCATATATGCAAACAACGTGTCCCGGCCCTTATTAAGGGGCTCGGTAGATAAATCATGCATACCGAATCATATGTACATAACGTGTCCCGGCCGCCTACGCCGGGTCTCGGTGAATAATAATCATGCGCCATCCGGCCACCGTCCCCACAACATCTCATCATGATCACATACGGATAACGTGTCCGGCCCGCAAGTACGAGGGACTCGGTGAATAATGCGAGGAAGTGTGCACGAGAACATGTCTGGCCCGGGACTCGGTGAATCGTAATCGTATCGTGACGCATACACGAAATCATAACATGCCCTGGCCGGGACTCGGTGAAAGATACATTGAGTCGCGCACGAGCGGCAGTGCCGTAAAAACATATGCATATGAAATCGACTCGATGAATACATACGCTTATCAACATTTGAAGATTGTAACAAGTCTCGGGTTACCCTTGTTAACATCGGAGAGTTATAAGTATTTAACATACGAAGCCTCTTCGGACTTTCCAAACACCGAGGTCGTGTATGGAGAACATTAAGACTTGCAGAAAATATTCATATCAACTTACTTATACCCAAAGCTTATATATCACTCTTATGTTTGCATACTTATATCGGATTTTCTATTTCAGAATATTTACATCAGAGCGCTTATATCAAAATATTCATATCAAATCATTCGTATCGGAGCGTTTATATCCAAATAGTCAAACCTTAATGCTCATATACGAATTATCAACACTTATAACAAACTCAACATTAGTCAAAGTTTTTGTTGAGAATCGTACGGAAATAAGACAAACAAAGTAATATACATAGGTCTCGGGTGTTGTGGGCCCACCTCGGATCTAATCGGGTAACGAACCTAAAAATGTGGTCATTATGTCTCATTAAATTATCCTCGAAGATTTCAAGTCATTTCTCTTTCGTTTTCAAAATTATGAGCATTTGAACATTTATTTACAAAGCATAAGCCATTTAATTCAATTTTACTGAATGAATAGTAACAAAACTCAACCTCGGATTTTCTAGAATTAGAGTGATCCCGAAGCACGTATTCAAGCTTATTACATCTAGGACATGCCAAAGAAAGAAAGGGTAAGCCTTACATACCTTTTCCGTCTCTTACGCTTCTCCAAATCCAAGTTCCAAACTCTCCAAAATCTATAAATGGTCACGTTTACCAAACATTAATTCAAGCCTTTAGAAATTCAATCTTGAATTAACATTCGTCTACAAAAATTTCGACATTTCCCCGTAAATGCTCCATCCGAGAATCTAACTCGGCCAATTTAACAACAACAACCCGAGAATGCAACTCGGCCAATTTAACAATAGTAATACCAACAATCATATCTTCCAACTTCACAATTATTTCAAAATACGTTCTAACATTACCAATTCTTTTTTACAATTCCATGGCATCTCATTTATATTCAATTCATAATTGTTCACATATTCAAATACCAATTCGAAACCTTCCAAACAATGGTCAAGAATGTTTCAAATAATCCGCTCGACATTTCAAAGCGGCCGAACCAACACACTACCTAAAATTATCCAAACTCAACAAGAATAATGACAACATATTTCTTTCTTTCAACTTCATAAATCACACCAACAATTCACACTAACAACATTAGTTTCCATAAACACAAGAACACTATATTCAATTCACTTTAACTTCTAAAACAACTTCCCGACAACTACAACTTGAACTAGAATTATCAAACTTCCATTTCTCATCATAGATTCCATTGTAACAACAACCAAAATACTTAAGAAAATTGATTCATCCCTTTTTCCATACTATACCACAACCACACGGCCTCAACATATAGTCCATATTTTTCATGAATTTCCCTCATTCCTACACACCACAACATACACAACCATACATAACATATAAAGAAGACTAAATTCTTACCCTTTTCCAACTTTTCCACTTGCCAAAAGAAGCTCTTTCTTGCCATTGATATTTATACCACTTTGTAGAGAATCTTGAACTTAGTAGGAATACAAACAAATTATAATTTTGAATCAAAGTTGAAGGCTTCAAGATTTCTCTTTTTTTTCTTCTTTCTTGCTGAAATTTGGAAATTTGTGGAGCTTTTTTTGCTGAAATAAAATGAAGTTTCGTCCCTTTTAAAAGCGCAACGTCGATGCGTAGCTACGCATCTTGTAGCGATACTGTAGCGATCTTGTAGCGGCACCGCGGGAATCGTTTTCTGCGTCGACGGTTCGGTTTGTAACGTCTATAATTCTCTACTCACGTCTATCAATGAGCAGTTTGTTGCATTACAAACTAGACTCGACAGAACTTCATTTTAGGCTTTTAAAACACCTTAAAACTCCACATATACTATGAGATATGCGCCTCCATAGTTGACTTAAAAATTACCAAAGATTTTCCCAAATTTTCGTCGAACTTATTTTTTTCTTCGATTTACTCGATCTCGAATACCCGACGCACAAAATGCGGGATATAACACTTCCACCTGACCAAGCCTTCCACGGTCGTGGAACCCTTTGTTGGCCGTGGAGCGGTGCGTGCTCCGCGACCCAGCCGGCCCACTCTTTCCGTGGCTATTCCACGGACACATCCACGGGCCGTGGAACATGGTCTTGTCCGTGGAACATGGTAGTGGAACTCTTGCAGTTCCACCGAATGGTTCCCGTCATTTCGTTTGATCTCCAATCCTTATGGAACCTTTTTAGCACTTGTTCGTCACTTTGTTGTTAATCTAAGGGACGTCATAACTCTTCTTCAAAACATCTTTAAGGTAACACTAACTCAATACTCATAGTTTTCATCCAACACACTAATTTATAACTCGATTCCCTTAACAACTTCCTTGCCTTCCCTCGGATGTCCTTGGAAATCTTACTTAGGACCATCAATTACTACTTCTTGCTTATCCAACCTCGTATACGTCATGTCCTTCACGAGATTATACACCTGTATACTAAAGGGGAATTTCCGAGGTGTAACACTTTTCACTTAAGAAAATTTTAGAAGCTTGGAGAAAAACTTGAAGGCCATTCGGCCACGGTGGAAAAATTTGAAGTCCAAAAATAGCCATCAAAAAAATATTTTCTTCTAGTAATTCAAGCAATTGGAGGGTCCTCTTTAACGTGAGATAGTTGTTGGAGTCATTAAACCGTTCGTTTTGTCGTTTGCAAACCCTAGCTAAGTTGTGAAGTTGAAGGGAAAAGGTAAGGTTTGATCTTCTTTTACATATGTTATAGATGATTTTTGTATGTTGTAGTATGTAAAAATGGATGAAACTCATGAAATATTGCATGTTGAAGTGAGGCCGTGTGTATGGTTGTAGCCGTGTAGGTGTGTGTGTTGTGTAGGAGTGATGAATTAATTCTATTAAGCATGTTTGGTTGTTGTAGTGTGTTGAATGGATGAGAATCATGAATTTGGTGTGTTAGGGTGGTGGTATCCTGATCTCCCTAACTCTCACCTGGTGATACCCTGATCTCAAATCTATCTTCGAGAACCTTTTAGCACCCTGCAACTGATCAAATAAATCATTAATCCTCAAAAGTGGATATTTGTTCTTTGTTGTCACCTTATTCAGCTGCCTGTAGTCGATATGCATATGTAACGAATCATCTCTCTTTCTCACAATCAACACAAGTGCTCCCCATGGCAACGAAGTAGGCCTGATAAAGCTTTTCTCAAGCAAATCCTTCAGTTGCTCCTTCAACTCTCTCAATTCAGCAGCTGTCATTCTATAAGAAGGAATAGATATTGACTTAGTATCTGGTAATACGTCAATGGCAAAGTCAATCTCCCATTTTGGCGGAAGACCAGGAAGCTCGTCCGAGAATACATCCGGGAACTCATTAGCTACTGGAACAGATTGAAGAGTCGGTAGCTTTGCTTCAGTATCCTGAACCCGAACTAAATGATAAATACAACCCTTGACAATCATCTTCCTTGCCTTGAGGTAGGAAATAAACCTGCCTCTCGGTGTTCTTTGTATTACCCTTCCAATCTAGAACTGGTTCTCCAGGAAATTAGAATCGAACCATCTTTATTCTACAGAATCCAACCAATCCATACCCATAATTACATAAAAGTCTACTATATCTAATACAATCAAATCTGCCATTGTACGTTGATCACATACTACAACTACATAATTTCTATAGTATCACGACCCAACCAGAGGACCATGACGGGCACCTGGTGCTAACCCACCCGAGCAGCTCTTATCGTACATTCACGTTCACATCTAGGTGAGCCAGATGGCTTACTCATGATTTCTATACATCAGTAATACTAATCTCATTGGGCAATGACACATTCATAATATCATCCACAACTATGCCCATATCCATATACACAAGCCGACGAGGCTAACAAAAGGATATACAAAATATGAGCCGACAAGGCAAAAAGGCACCTAGCTATACACAACTGTCTACGAGCCTCTAAAGTGAGTATGTAACATCATATAGACGGGACAGGACCCTACCATACCCCTATGTATGTACACAAAAGAATAATACCAACAGCTGTAGCTCCGGATCAAATTGAGCTCCTCTATACAGTCCCTGAACAAGTAATCTATGGATCAAGTCTGTCTCCCTGTCTACCTGCGGGCATGACGCAGCGTCCACAAACTAAAGGACGTTAGTACGACTAATGTACTGAATATGTAAAGCATAATCAATACCATAATAGAAGCATAAGAAATGACATAAGATAGGAGAGTCATGAGATAATAGAGTCATTTGTACCTGTAGTGGCAATCATCATATTTTCTTACCCTTTTTCTAATAGAAACCTTCCATCTCTAATGCTTACTTATATATTAGTACCATAACTGACCATAAAGGTTCGGTATTTCACATACCCGGCCATGAGAAGGCTTGATGTCATTCATACCTGGCCCTACCAAGGCTCAGTGTTATTCGTACCCAACTACAGTGGTGTGCATGCGATAGAAGTCATACCCAGCCATAGAAGCTCGGTGTTACATAATAGCCATAAATACTTATACATGTATACATAAGAGTCCATAAGTATCATCATCATCATCATCATCGTGTTCATTACCTCTTTCTTTAAAGGATCAACTATCATATAAATGAGGTAACAACATCGTGAAAATATCGAGAATCATGAGCTTTAATAATTCTAGGGATGGAGTCGTTTGGAAGATATTATGAAACTCATGTGAAGGCATATAGTAATGGGATCATGCCTCAAAGAAAGAAGGGTTAGCCTTACATACCTCGTCGTCTTCTTAACTACTTAACGTTCACGGTCGAGCTTGAGAAGTCTACATTTAGAAGGATTCATACCATGGTTAAGCCTTAAAGATACTCATAAGTTCAAACTAGAATAATTCATGAGTTAACGAAAATTGGGTAGCATTTTCCCCTATTTCATCGACTTCCGCCATATCACAAAACAACTCCCAAATAACGATAACAACTTCCATAATATCATAACCAAGTACTCACATTCAATTAAGTCTTCAAAATTCATTCTCATGTTCAACTTATACTAACAACTTCACACCAGCCCATTTCCCAATTTCATACAACACTTCCTTATCATCATTATTACCTTCCATAACAACATTATATCCATATTATACTAAGAATCATAACTTAAGCTAGCTTACTACTCAAAAACATCATAGAAGCTAAATTTAGATGTCATTTTCTACTTTCTTCTTCCACCCAAGTTGTTCAACAATCAAGCATTCTTGATAACATGAAATCAGCATGAAAACTAATCTCTTATCTTATAAGAATGGGCTTTGGAGCAATATATCACCTTGAGTGAAAACCCTTGCTTCAATATTCAAGTTGTTCTTGAAGTCTATTAACCCTAATGAGCCTTCCAACACATGAACACCTCAATTCTTGCTATTTGATCTTTGTTTTCTCTTGGGTTTGAGTGGAATATGCTTGGAGAAGGGTTTTTGAGCTCTCAAGACTTTTGGAAAATGTGGGAAATGAAATAACATAACAAGGGTCACTTATTAGAAAAAAAAAAAAAACTGGCCGACGAGATTTATACGGACACTTATACAGTCCGTATAATATTATACGGTCCGTATAAGTGACCGTATAATATAACTAGTGGTGACCCTTCACTATAACTGTTATACGGACCCTTATACGAACCGTATAAGTGGTCGTATAACCCACTATTTTTCCGAACTTTCTCTCGTTGATTGGTTTGACCTCCAATCCTTGTGGAACCTTCTTGGAACTTATATAACATTTCATTAACCATAAAATAGTCCCTATAGCAGCCCTTCATGACATTACTAAATACGTATCAAGTCAACTATCGCGAAAACCTTTCCAAACACGTCTTGTATTGCACTTCCTTCAACAAACTTAGGCTCATATATTCATATAACTTTGAAATATATGGTGCACACTTTAAGCTACCTAATACTCTCCTTAAACTCGTAAGGAATTCATGTTCATCTTAAGTTCACATTAATCTACTCGCAAGGCAACAACCCGTAATTTTCGAGATGTAACATTCTTCCACGCTTAGGAACATTCGTCCTCGAATGTTAGGTTCTGGGGATTCTGTAAAAATTTCACCAGAGTTTCCCCTGTAACATGGCACTACCATCCTGCCACAGCAACCCAAAATACATAACCTCATAGGGCTACAACAACAACATCAATGACCATGGCCACACACGACCAGTAAAGCATCAAGGAAAGCACTACATACCTGAGGACAATGGCTTCTCTGCCTGAGTCTCCTCTGGAGGTGGAAACAAATGCGGGTACCTGAACTTCATGTCTTCTTCTACTTCCCAAGTCATTTCCTCTCTATTATTATTTCTCCATAAAACTTTAACTGAAGCTACATCTTTGGTTCTGAGCCGCCGTACTTCCCTATCTAGAATGGCAAGGGGAACTTCTTCATAGAATAATTGTTCAGTGACTTGAACATCATCTAATGTACGATCTGGAAGGATCTCCAATGCACTTACGAAGCATCGATACATGGGCTGGGTGAGCGACTCCAAATCGGAGGTAGATCTAATTTTTAAGCCAACAGCTCCACCTTGCGTACAATTTCATAAGGCCCAATATATCGGGGACTAAGCTTCCCTTTTTTGCCAAATCTCATAACGCTTTTCATTGGCGACTCCTTCAAGAATACCCAATCCTTCACTTGAAACTCTAAGTCCCTTCGACGATTATCTGCATAGGATTTCTGATGACTCTGAGCTGTTAATAATCGATCCTGTATAAGCTTGACCTTTTCTATAGCTTGCTGGACCAAGTCTGATCTCATCAATTTAGTCTCCCCTACTTCAAACCACCCAATTGGCGATCTACACTTGCGCCCATACAAAGCCTCATATGGGGCCATTTAGATGCTAGAATGATAACTATTGCTATAAGCAAATTCAATAAGTGGTACGTGATCATCCCAACTACCTCCAAAATCCAATACACATGCCCGTAACATATCCTCAAGTGTCTGGATGGTACGCTCAGCTTGTCCATCAGTCTGTGGGTGAAATCTTTGTGCTAAGACTCACCTGAGTCCCCAAACCTTCTTGGAAAGATTTCAAGAAATTAGCCGTAAACGGTGTCCCTCTATCGAAAATAATAGATACCGAAACACCATGGAGTTGCACTATTTCTCTAACATAAATCTTTGCATAATCTTCTGCCACATAGGTAGTTCTGACCGGTAGGAAATGAGCTGACTTCGTAAGTCTATCCACAATTAACCATATAGAATCATATTTATGCTTAGAACGAGGTAAGCCTGCGATGAAATCCATATTTATCACTTCCCATTTCTTAGTCGGAATTTTCATAGCTTGCAACAATCCACCGGGTTTTTGGTGCTCAATTTTTACTTGCTAACAATTAGGACACTGGGCCATGAATTCTGCTATATCTTTCTTCATCCTCTTCCACCAATATATAGATTTAAGATTATGATACATTTTTGTTGCTCCGGGATGAACAGAATAACGGAAACAATGGGCTGCTCTCAAAATCTTTTGATGTAACCCTGCAACATCAGGAACACACAACCTGCCTCGACATCGGAGAACTCCATCTCCCAAAATCTTGAAGGATGACTTCTTCTTCTGGGGAAGTGTACTCCTGTAATGAAATTAGCATAGGATCCTCGTACTGGCGCTCTTTCACTTCAACTACTAGCGACGTGACGGCTGAATTTTGAATGAAAGCTCCCATACTGCCTGAGTCCACTACCCGAACTCCTAGGCTAGCCAACTCTTTGGAGCTCACGAGCTAACTCTCTTTTCTCTGGCTGAACTTCACATGAACTTCCCATAGATCTACGGCGAAGAGCATCAGCCACCACATTTGCTTTCCCGGGATGATATAGGATGTTAACATTATAATAATTCAACAACTCCAACTATCGCCTTTGCCGCAAATTCAATTTCTTACGCGAAAATATCTTGGAGGCTCTTATGATGCATTGTAAATATCCACATGGACGCCATACAAATAATGTCTCCACGTCTTGATGCATGAATCACGCGACGACTCAAAGATCGTGGGTTGGATAATTCTTCACATTCTTCCGCAACTGCCTTGAGGCAAAAGCTGTCACACCCCACCCTAGGTAAGGCGTGATTGGCACCCGGCACCTTGCGGAAACTGAGCAAACCTGTCACGACCCAACCCCCTGAGCCGTGACTAGTGCCCGACCTGGACACTCGTATACGAACCTATTAGATATAGTCAAACTGAAACTAAGGATAGTATGGAAACTTGTAAAGGCAAGCCATTAACTCAGAACGCCATATATCATAATAAACCCGTCTCACGAGTCTGACTAACCAAAAGATAACACGATGCACGCCGCCACTATATACGGGAATATCCAAAACAAATCATATCGACACAGTTGAACAACACCTATATACAACCCACACATGTCTACAGAGCTCTAAGAGTATCAAAGTGAAATATGACGGGACAGGGCTCCGCCGTACCCCTGGAAATGCATAAGTCTACATCAAAAGATACGTACCAAAATAATCTGAGCTCGGAATAATGGAGCTCTCCAAAAGCATTTGAGCGAAATCTAAGCTGAGGATCACCAAGCGAGTGTCTGTACTTGCGGGCATGTACCCCCCCCGAAGAAAGGGGGTCAGTACGAGATATGTACTGAGTATATAAAGCATGAAATACAATGAAGAAGATCATGACTGAATAAAAGATTACAGGAGGCAAGTATGATAACCAAAGATACCAATGCGCCTGTGCCTTACGAAATGAGAATCATGTGTTATACCCCGTACTTTGTACGTTGGAATATCCTAAGTTGGTTGCGACAAGTTATGGACAAGACTTTTAATTTTCGATTTTGTTGATTTTCGTTTTAATGCACAAGTTGCATATTCATCTTTTCGTTGGCATGGAATGTTAAGGGTAAATTTGGAATAAGAAAAATTTGGGGTTAAAAGTGAATTATGAAAAGTTAGTTATTTTTCATGAAATTAAGGGCTAGAAGTGAAATAAGTATTTCATGAAAGTAGCCAACAATGGCCAAGTGGCCATGGACCCCACCTAAAGTTGGCCAATAATTTCAAGCCATGGAATGGCACATGTGTTCATCTTATATTTGAAGGGGCTATGTATATATATATAGGCCAAAGGATGACCAAGTCAATTAGTTAGTCATCATTTATCATCCTAGAGAATTCAAGAAAACACCAAGAGAAAAAAAAAAAAAAGGAGAAAAAGGCCAAGGCGGGACGAAAATTTGCCATGGAAAATTGATCCCCAAAAATTATTTTCTTTTATGTTTTCAACTCATTGGAAGGTGCTTAACAACATGGAGTGGTTGATGGAGTAGCAAGAACAAGTGTTAGTTCATTTGCAAACCCTAGCCAAGTGAAGAACAAAGTGGAAAGGGTGAGTTTTAATCCTCTTTTTAATATGTTATGAATGGTTTGTGTATGTTGTGGAGTATGGAAATGAATGGAATTCATGAAAATATGGTGTTGTGTGTGTGGCCGTGTATGTATGGTTGGTGTAGAAGTGAAGAGCTAAGTTTATTTAGCATGTTTAGATTGTTGTTGTTGTGGATTTATGATGAACAAAATGAAGAATTAATGCATTAAGTTGAAAGTAAAGTTGTATATGGGCTGTTTTGGAAGCCAATGTAATCTTAATATAGTTTCTTGTAATTATGAGATTAATGTTGTTAAAGTATGGATTGTTAGTATGGTTTACGAATTTGGAAGGAAGAAAATGTATTGTTGTTGTTCTTATGGAAATTTGAGGTTTCGGGTGGAGTAGAGTATTAATTGGATTGTTTGAATATTGTGCGGATTGTTGGAAATGTTCTTGAATCGTGTTTGAATGGTTTTGGATTGGTATTTGAATATGCGGTCGTTGATGTTAGTTTGAAAATATGAAGTTGAATTGAATATGCATGAATGTTGTCGAATTATGTAGAAAGAAATTATTAATGTTAGTGTTATACCCCGTACTTTGTACGTTGGAATATTTCAAGTCGGTTGCGACAAGTTAAGGATAAGGTTGTAAATTTTTTCGATTTTGTTAAAAGTGCATAAGTTGCATATTCATCTTTTCATTGGTATGGAGTGTTAAGGGTAAATTTGGAATAAGAAAAATTTGGGGTTGAAAGTGAAATTATGGAAGCTAATGTCTCATGAAATATGGGGCCAAAAGTGAAAATTTGGAGACTTAATTTTCATGAAATTAAAAGCCATGTGACTATGCACATGACTTGTGGGCCAAGGGCCACTTGGTTGGTTAATACATGGGAATAAAAGATGACTAAGTCATCATTTTTATCATCCTTAGCATCTAGAAATTTCAAGAAAAATGGAGGAGAAAAAGAAAAGGCCATACGGCCAAGAATAGGAAAAAGGGAGGTCAAGAATTAGCCATCAAAAATTTTGGTTCTTCATGCAAACTTACTAATTGGAGGGTGCTCATTAACGTGGAAGTGTTGTTGGAAGCAATAAGCTATTCGTTTTCTTCATTCACCATCCTAGCTAAGTTGGAAAGTTGAAGAAGAAAGGTGAGTTTTAATCTTGTTTTATGTGTTGTAAATGGTTCATATGTGTTGTAGCATGATAAAAAGGAAGAAATTCATGATAGAAGTTGTGTTGAAGTTGAGGCCGTATGTATGATGTTGGCCGTGTGTGTGTGTTGTGTGTTAAAAGTCATGAATTAATATTAGTTAGTATGTTTTGATTGTTGTAGTGTGAAGAAAAGAATGAAAATCATCTTTAGGTGTGTGTTGGGTGTTGGCGAATGGCCCCTTTGTGTGGATTGAGAATGAACGAATTGTCGCTAGTATTTTTGTTGTCGTCGTCATGGATTTTATGAAGAAGGAATGCAAGTTTAATGACTCAAAATAATGTTATGTTGGTTATGGGATGATTTGGAAGTTTATGCTAATTTTATGTAATTTTTATACTTATGAGAATTGCCTTGTTAATGTGCGGATTAATGGTGTAAATTATGAATTTGGAAGAGAAGAATGTGTTTGGTGTTGTTCTCGGGTTTGGAGACAATTTCGGGTGAGTTGGGATATGGTTTTGGTTGTTTGGAAAATTGTGTGAATTGTTTAAAGCGTTCTTGAATATTTTCCGTATGGTTTTGGATTAGTAATCGAACGTATAAACGTTGATATTGGTTTGAATGTAAGTGATGGAAGTAAGTATGTCGGAATATTATGAATGTTGTGAAGTTGTGTAAAAAGAGCTACTAATGTTAGAAATGCATTTTGAATTGATTGTTGATGTTGTAGTTTGGTTGTTGGTGTTGTTGTTGTTGAAATTGGCCGAGTTGAAATCTCGGGGTTGGTGTATTTACGGAAATGCTTTGCCCAATTTTGCGAGAATTTGGTATTCGTTTGGAATCGGGTTCCTAAATGCTCTTAGCTAATATTTGATTCTTAATGGCATATTGTAGAGCTTGGGAAGTTCGCGACGTAAGATTGGATTAGCTTCGAGAATAGACGAGGTATGTAAAGCTTACCTTTCCTTCTTTGGCATGTCTTAGATATGGCTAAGCTATGATGTATTATGAGCTTCGGGGGAAAATTCTATTCGTAAAATCCGAGCATGTTTACGATGCTTATTTGCTTCTTGATGTTGGCACCTTCATATGGTCAAGCCATGGTTTATGTGTTTTTGTATGGTTGGTTTCAAAAGTTGCATAAATGTTTGTTTTCAAAAGAGTTTTGTTCCTAAACGATTTCGAAAACTACGATTTTCAAGAAAGGGCTCGGATCGCTTTGATATTTTCGCAAATGACTTTATGACGAGTAATGACTTAAATTTTCATAGGCGGGCCCGGATTGGGTTGACGCTCGTCCGTGGGTCCCGCGACTTTCTATGTTTGGTTTTAACGACTTTTTTTGGGAAAAATTTAATATAACTATCTTTTCGACCCCGAGTACGATTACTTATTTGTTTGTTGAGTTTGAAATGAGGATTTTTATGCATATGATTTTGATACGTAACTATGATTTCAAAAGTTATATTTGATGACACGTTCGGGAGAAAACTTGATTTGATCTCTTGTTTTGGCCTATAAACGAGGACTTGTTTGATCACCTACTAAGTCTTTGTAAATGACTTTGTGCATATGGTTTCTCGGTTTGTAAATGATGTGTTTTGCAGTATGATGTGTTACACGGCCCTTTTTGAGTCGGGAACCGTGTATGTGTTATGATGTTATGATGTGTACTGTGGACCTTGACGGCGGTGGTCTTGTGTATATATGTATGATGTGTATTTCGGAATATGATGTGGTACGAAGTCTGATATGTTATATGTATGGAATCTGGAATATGATCAGTTGGAATAGGTATATGTGACCTAATTGGGGCAAACCCGGTGGTGGGGCAAACCAATGGTGGGGCAAACCCAATGATGATGTGAAATTCCACATTGGTTTAGGCAAATCCCATATTGTTTAGGCAAATCCCGCTAGGTATTTTGGTCGGCAAATATGTTATGTGATATCCCACATTGGTTTAGGCAAATCCCACATTGGTTTATGTGTATATGTTAATGGCACCTCATATGACCCAGGTTCATGATGTTATGATGTACGGTATGTTTATGGTTATGGTATTATTTATGGATCGGGCGTACGTTCCTGTGTATATGTGGTATGTGATATACGATGATATGATGTTTTGATATGTGATGATGCGATGTACAATATGATATGTGATATGATGTATGATAATATGTTGGCATTCGTTTAGGTTATATATGTCTTACGTACCTCGTTTATGACGATTTGGTGTCGGATAAGACATTTTGGTATTTTGGTTATTATGTTCATTTTACGTACCTCGACTTCGGTTATGATTTCATTTTACTATATCTTTCGGCTTTGCATACTCGGTACATATTCCGTGCGACCCCCTTTCTTCGGGGGTGCGTTTCATGCGCGCGGTACCCACGGATGAGTAAATGATGCTAGCGGAGGATGTTCCGGCTGGATTGGCGAGCTCCATTTTTCGGAGTGTGCCGAGTCGAGCTTTGTGTATGGTATCGAGATATTGGTAGAGACTTTGCGAACGATTGTCGTGTGTATAAGACGTCAGTTTGTAAGCGGCTATGTAAGCCGGTGTATGATTATGCATTGTGTTACAGATTTGTTGTGACTATAGATTTTATTTGATTTGAAAAAAAAAACGAGAGGCATGTTTGTTTTCTGAAAAAAATTTCATTATGTGCTTATGTTATGTTTTGTGGGCCCAGTACGATTATGAGTTTTACGAAAGTCTGCGGGTTCGCTCGGCCCTCAAGGGCCGGTGCCCATCAGCCTGTGGATTAAGGGCGCGCGGTTAGAATGCGTTTGAAATTACTTATGGATATTGTTATTATGATTGTTGGTATGGTTGTTGTTGATATTGGCGAGTTGAATTCTCGGGTGTTGAATTTATAGGGGTTGCTGCCCAAATTTTTGTAAATAAAGTGCGAGTTTAAAATGGGATTCCGAGGTGCCTATGACTAATGTTTGGTGTCTAATGACGTGTTGTAGATTTTGAGAAGCCAAGACTTGAGTTTGGATTAGCTTAGGAAGCAACCAAGGTATGTAAAGCTTACCTTTCCTTCTTTGGGCATGTCTTAGATATGAGTAGGTATGATATGTTATGAGCCTTGGGGGTAATTCTATTCGAAAATCCGAACATGTTTATGATTCATATTCGCTTTGTGATGTTGGCATCCTTAATATGGTCAAGCTATGATCCGTATGTCCTTGATATGATTGGATTTAAAATGCTATGTACACGGTTTGTTCCGAAAGGATCTTATGTCCTTTGTATGACTAAATTTCAAAGGTTGCATAAAAGTTGGTTTTTAAAAAAAAGAGTTTTGTTCCTAAACGATTCCGAAAACTACGAACGTCCGTAACTTTCACAAACAGAACCGGATGGCCTTGATATGCTCAAAAATGATTCCATGATGACTATGTTTTCCATAGGGGGGCCCGGCTCGAGTCGACACCCGTTCGTGGGTCCCGCGACTCTCCTTATGTACTTCTGACGATTTTTGAAAGGATATGATATGACTATTATTCCGATTTCAAGTACAATCAGTTTACTTATCTTTTGAATTTGTAATAATGATTCGATAACATAGGATGACTATGATTTTCGTTGGCGGGCCCGGATTGGGTTGACGCCCGTCCGTGGGTCCCGCGACTTTTCTTTGTGTAGTACTAACGACTTTTTGAAAAGAACTTAATAATACCTTTTCGACCCACGAGTATGATTATATATTTGTTTGTTGAGTCCGAAACGTTGATTCGTATACTTATGATTCCGATACGTGACTATGATTTACGAGTTCGGTTTGATATGTTCCGAGTGGTATTCGGAAGAAAATGGATTTGACTACCGTTGTGGCTTATAAACGATGGTTTGTTTTGATTAACCTATTAAGTCTTTGAAAATGTTTTAAACTCGTGTTTGGTTACTCACGATTTTGTTCGTGTTACATTGTTACATTTGCCGCCGGGTTCGCGTCGGCAGTAGGGCATACGTGATATTCTGCCGGGTTCTACGGCCGCGGTATTTGTATATGTGATATTACCGCCGGGTTCTACGAAGGCTATGGCATGTGTATATGTGACATTACCGCTGGGTTCCTGACCGCGGTATGTGTATGTGTGATATTGACCGCTGGGTATTTGGCCGCGGTATATGTGTGTATGTGATATTGCCGCTGGGTATTTGGCCGCAGTATATGTGTGTATGTGATATTGTCGCTGGGTATTTGGCCGCGGTATATATGTGTATGTGATATTGCCGCCGGGTATTTGTCGCTGTGCGCGTATATGTGATATTGCCGGGTATTTGGCGGCATGTATGTATATGATTTGTGTGTATATGTGATTTTTGTGGTCGGATTATGATCAGTCATTTAATGTCACCATATGATATGTTTGATTTTCCGTATATACGAGGCAGATGTTTTTCAAAAGCGAAGCATTTTGGCATTCCGATTATCCTATTTGTCTTGAACCTTATGTATGATTTGGATGTCAAATGTGAAGTACGTTGGTATTCGGATTATTATGCTCGCGTTCGGTACACTTTACTTCGATTATGACTTCGTTTTCATGTATTTCTGCTTTGCGTACTCGGTACATATTCGTGTGACCCTATTCTGGCCGCGTTTCATGCCGCGCACCCACGGATGAATAGATGATGTTAGCAGAAGATGTTCCCGGCTGGATTGGCGAGCCAATTCCTCAGTCTTGCCAAGTCGGAAGTGCTTTTGTATGGTATCCGAAGTTATGGTAGAGACTTTGCGATTAGCAGTGTCGTGCGTATGTCATGTCGATTTGTGTAAGTGGCTAGCGAGCCGATATGTTACTGAATTTGTTTTTGTAGCGGCTATGTAAGCCGATATATCCCAGTTTGCGTCATGTTACAGATTTGTTTATGACTACGAATTTCATTCGATTTGAAAAAAGATGAAAAGCATGTTTGTTTTGAAATTTTTTTCATTATGTGCTTATGTTATGTTTTTACGGGCCATTTATGGCTATGTGTATTACGAAAGTCGACGGTTCGCTCACTCTAGATAAGGGTCGGGTGCCCATCACACCCTATCGGATTAAGGGTGTGACATCATGCATAACTATATCATATACCATACCCGGCCCATTATGGGACTCGATGAATAAAGTCATCATATACCATACCCGGCCCATCATGGGACTCGGTGCCATAATCATATCATATATATATATATATATATATATATATATATATATATACCGTACCCGGCCCTCTAGTGAGGGACTCGGTGAACAATGCAGTGAAACTGTGCACGAAAACATACCCGGATCGGGACTCGGTGAAAGATATATTAATGGAATACACGAGCAGAATAATGAGCAACCATATGCAAACTAAATCATCATCTGAGACTCAATAGAATAATTAGAATGAACTAACACTTGAGAATCAAAGACAACAATCATGTCAAGTAACCCTCGAATATCACTATGGATTATATCAAATAGAACTTCAGGAATCATAGACACGTATCAGGACATAATGAAATAGCTTCTGGAAATCAAGAACATTAGCCATCCTAGTGTCTCTAAGAATAGGAGCTTCTTTGGAGTTTATACATTGTAAATGCTCCGTTTGTCTCACAGATCATACCAAAAGAAAGGATAGCTTTACATACCTTTGACGTTTAATCCGTTAGATTCGATATGTATACGCCTGCCCGAAGTACCTCAACCTATATTAAGACGTTAAGAACTATAGTTAAGCTACGGAAAGGCTTAAAAGGTATTTCGAAGTTAGTAACTCATTTCTAGAAAATTGGGCGGCATTTCCCCTATATCGCTCACTTCCCTCACATCCAAGCCAACTATACAACTGTTACATTCCGCATTTTGGACCCTCGGGTAAGTCAAGGCGAGTGACACAAGTCGCGTATGGAAAATTGTAAAGTCGGAATAATAAGAAAGGCCAGGGGTAAAAAGGTAAATTTGCAAAATGACTCATGAAAATATGGAGAAAGGCTAGGGCAAATTTGGAACTAAGGAAATAATTTTTTCATGAAAATGGAGAAATTTGCTAGAATCTTCAAGAAAGGGGGGGCCACTTGGCCGTGGGCCCCACTTGCAAAATGTGGCCAAATTAAATTAGGCCAAGCTAGGGACAATTTGTTCAATTTCTATTGGAAGGAACTAAGTATATATTGAGGTGGAGAGATGACTTGTTCATCTTTTCCACTAATTTTCAAGAAAAGAACAAAGCAAAGAGGAGTGAAAAACTCCAAGGCCTTCGGCCACAGGAATTTCCAAGAAAAGTTTGCAAAATTTTTACAAAAATCATTTTCTACCAAGCCAAGGGGGCTTAACAAGGGGAGGGTTCATTAAAAAAAAAGCACAAGTTCAGCAAATTGCAAATTCTAG
>NW_026715599.1:0-20058 GCF_029784015.1 Lycium ferocissimum | reverse complement strand
TTTTTATGCTTTAAAGCCCCCGGGCCTGATTTGGTGTGATATGTATATATATGTTATTGGCCCCGCGAGGGTGTTGGTATTTCACCGTGTAGCAAAGTTTTCGATAGTCAGAAATATAGAGGAAACTCTGCCAAAATTCTTCCAGGAATAAAACAAGAATGGGGTATGGATTTGAATATACCTTGAACGATCGCGTTAATGGTAAAGACAGAATATGACTAAGTTGCAAGCACGGTGGACCTAAGAAAAAAAAATATAATAATTCAACTACGGAATTGGCGGTTACGGTAAACAGGAGGTTGGTAAATCTCGATAGAGTATTATATTAAGGTACCGACTGAACTGATAAGCATGAATAAATTATGACGAGTTTATAGCTAGGAGAAATAATAGCATGGTTGGGACAAGAGTACAAGGGTAAAATAGTAATTGTGCTACGAGAGCGCCTGAGAAATATGGTAAGGCTCCAGTTTACTCCAGATTGTGTATTGAAGGTCGTACGGCGTGAAGTAGACGTTGTCAGAATTAGCATTAAAGCCTCGTATTCCACCGGAATTCCGAAGTTAAGCGTGCTGGAGTAAGAACAATTTTAGGATGGGTGACCCCCCTGGGAAGTTTTCTCGAAGTTTTATAAATTCAGACGTGAGAAGCAAATGAGAAGCTAGGTTAACCTAAGGAACTATTAGGGTCTGCAGAGTGGCCAGAACCCTTAAAAAGTCGTGTAGAACGAGGCGGACGGAACCAGTGAAGGTAAAGAGAAGGTGCCTTATAGCTTCAGAAACAGGGTAGGTTGGGTAGTGCTGGAAACCTTTGGTGAATAAGATGGTAGCGATTGTGTACACGTATGTATAGGATATCCCATACATGGCTGTATTAAATCTTAGCAATCGACATTGTGGCGTATTGGAAGACATTAATCAGACAGAGTAAGCAAATTCAAGTGAAAGAAGATAAAAATGGCATAATGTTATAAGGCAAACCGATGCTGTTTTCGCTACGGGTTGAGCTTGGAAAGTTCCGAGGTAAAGGAAAGAAGATTAGGCCAGACAATGGTGTTAAGAAGTTTCTAACTCTCGAAGAATAAGTACTAAAGGCGATGGATATCTGAAAACTGTCTGGGTATTGGGACCCCTTAATAAAGGGGGGGAGAATATAGTGAACTGGGAAGAGATCATGGCGTCCTCACGGCCCTGAGGGGCAAAGTTATTAACCCCCGGAGCTGTGGTTAGAGGGCAGACGCAATCTGAGGGAATCGAAAACACATATACGTGTATTATGAGACCAGGGGGTGGAGTAAGAATTTGGCATTTTATGCTTTCGAGTTATTCGGTGAGATTTGAGAGCAAGAAGATAAGGGAAAGGTTATGGCAAGAGCCCAAGGATTCAGTTTAAACTCGAATTACGAGTTGCCATACGCATAGCAGTACCGCCAAGAGTGACGAAGGGTACAGGATCATTTTACAACCATTATATTTGTTAACAACAAAGTCATGTCAGGTGAGTACTCGGCATGTAAAGGGACCCTCCCCCGAAGCGTCTACGAGACCGTGTAAGGCTGGTTTAACATTCGAGGACGAATGTTCTAAAGGGGGGGAGGATGTTATATCCCGTACTCCGTACGTCGGGACATTTCGGGCTAGTGGTGATGATTTAAAGGTAAGATGGTTTCGGAATATGAAGTTGAGATTTGAGGACGTCCGATCTTGTTTTAAGGCATAAGTAGCGTATGATTTTATTGGCGTGGAGTATTAAGAAAAATTTGGGGTTAAAAGGGAATTGTGGAAGCTAACAAATTTTCATGAAACTAGCCATTTGGCCATGTGGTAGTGCATAATGAAGTGGCCATGGGCCATGTGCAAATTATTTAAGTGTGCATTAGAAGATAATAAGAAGACTTTGAGTCATTTTTTCTTTGACTAACACTTGGACGATTAAGAGAAAAAAAAAAAAGAAAATGGAAGCTTGGAGAAAACTGAAGCTAGTCGTCATGGTCCAAGTGAGCAAGGTGCCATGATAAAGTGATCAAAAAATAATTTTTCTCTAGTCTTTCAACCCACTTAGAAGGTGTGTAGACATGGGGAAGCATGGAAAAACAAAGGAGGGGCTGTTCGGTTGAAGGGACTGGCCGAATTTGGCCATGGAGATTTCATCACAAAAAAATTATTCTCTTCCATGTTTTCTACTCTTTGGAAGGTGCTAAACAACATGACATGGTTGTTGAATCAAGCAAAGCTCTTGTGTTTGCAAAACTTCATCCTAGCCGAACGAAGGAGGGAGTGGAAGAAGGTGAGTTCTAATCCTATTTTCATGTGTTATAGATGGGTTATGTGTTGTAGTATGTGAAATACAATGAAATACATGGGTATGTAGATGTTGGTGTGGCCGTGTATGTTAGGCTATGGCCAAATAGTGAAATTTGTGTAAGACATGATGAATTGATTTCATTTAGTGTTTCTTAGTTGTGTTGTAATGTGTTGAAACGAATGAAAATTATGAAAATATGGACATTGAAGTTGAGCCGTGGATAGTGATGTTTGGCCGTGCTTGTGTATTGTATGTTTAAAGGGTGATGAATTCATTGAATGTAGCATGTTTGTGTGTTGATGTAAGTATAGTAGAAAAGGAATGAAACCTTCATGAAATTGTACATGATGATGTTGGTCGTATAGAGCCGGTTTGGGGCAGCCATGGTGAGCTAATGTTATATGGTGTTTTGGTTGTTGTCTGTCACACCCCGATCTTACTAGGGTGTGATGGGCACCCGACCCCATACTCGGAGCCGAGCGAACCAGCGCCGTGCTCTTACCGCACGTACGAACTACACCATTTTTTTTTTTCAACTAGCATTAACATAAATAACTGGCGAACATAGGCTAATAAGCTTTGCGGTCGTACTATACAATGACGGACAATCGGGAGTACGATAGCTACGTACATATCCGTACGAGCCTCTAAACATAGTAAACATATACATAGGGAGGGCGGGATAATCGCCGTGCCCGAATATGTACACCAAAAGTGGTACCCGAGAACCGGCTCCGAACAAGCCGGAGCGGCCGCAAAAATCTTTCAGAGAACTCCTAGTGGATCAACTGCGCTTCTATCCGTCGACACACGCGTGAAACGCGGCGCCACACGGCGGGGCGTCGTACGAGAATGTCACCGAGTATGTAAGACATGAAAATAACATAAACAAGAGCATAGATTATAAGTAACAATATCGTGGGGTCATGGATATATATACGAGATAAGAATGTAACACAGGCATAGAACACCTTTTTTCAGGGATATCATGCATGCTTGTTTTTCCTTTTTGAAAACAAAACATTTCTTTCATAGGCATAGAAAATAGAATTTATGTCATAGTATCATAGCATGGCGTAAATATCATAGCATCATAGCATAGCATAAGATATCATAGTATCATAGCATAAAGATAGTATATTATATACCGAATGTGGGGTGTCGGCTCGCCCGCGTAGTATAATTCCCGCGTCCCGGCATCCCGCGTGCGGATGATATCGGGCGGGGTACGGATACATGCACCGTGAGTATAGCCCGCTCATAGGGGCGCTCCCTTTTTCCCGGTTTTCCCCGAAATACGGTTTTAAATATATATGTATACGTATACCATAGCGCATGCGGGGAGCTCCAGGAAATCATGTACTTTATCGGAGCGACGTAAGGTCGGGAACCTCCGATTATGTTATAGAATAATTAAGGGCGCTTATCTCACCCTCAAGGGATGATTAATGGCGAGACTATTAGTGGAGAGCAATATCATGAGAAAGTATAACATAGGATCATAGAGCATCGTTCTGTACTTAGAATCGTTAAAGGAAAACCTTTCTTCATGAGTAGAGCGAGGATTCAAGAAATAGTTTAACGTTCTCTCTAAACCTTGCGGAATCAAGCTAGGCTTGGAACCTTTAACCATAGAATCATCATTTTTTTCATCATAGAGTCATAGTCGTCGTCTTAGTCATTAAGGCTTGCAATAATGTAAAACTTAGTTTTTGGAGAAGAAAACGAGTATTTTGGAAAACATTTGTAAACTTTTTAGGAAGAAAATCATGTTTTGAAATCGAGGGATTAGTTAAAAACAACTATGATTTAGTAGTTAAAATAATACCTAAAACTTTTCCCTTTGCTAATGAAAACGAAAATAAGTCAAAGGGGACAATAAAGTTAAGAATTCGAGAATAGTGGGCCCACCGAGTCAAACGAGGCGGCGTGTCAAATTTACGTATATTACGATTCGTAGCGTCACTTGGGAGGGTCTTGGGGTAATCGAGTCTTATTTGGGTAAGTTACGGATGTTTAGAAGTTTTTTCCGACGTTTCGCGCAAGTTCTAATTCCACTTCTATCGAATGAATAGTAACTATTTTCAATCTTAGGTTTCAAGAAAGGAATGGCCCCGAGGCCCGTATCCAACCCTATTACGTCTAGGACATGCCAAGAAAGGAAGGTAAAGTCTTACATCTCTTTTCGCTCCTTATGCTATTCCAAATTCAAGCTCCAACTTCGCGGGTAATCTACAATTTGGTCATGTTTGCCAAATGTTAGTTCAAGTGTCTCGAAGTAAAATCTCAAAGCGACAACATTGTCGAAATTTCAGTAGCACTCCTCTGTAAATACATCATTCCCCAAGAATCATCCTAGCCAATTCTCATCAACAACAATCAAGAATTCAACCCGGCCAAACTAACAACACAATATCAACAACCATACTAGCAATTTCCAATTTCAATCCAAGATACGTTCTAACAACTTAATCAATATACTACTTCCTTCAAAACCTTCCAACTCCAGTAGGAAAGCGATAACAACCTAATAATTCATATACCAACAACATCATACAAGTCTCATTATCTTCCATACATGCAAGAACGTTATATTCAATTCAAGTACTTCAATCACAAGTCTCGACTTCTACAACTTCACAAGATTATTATGCATTCATTAGCAACATAGTATCCACAACACAACAACAACCAAACACTAAATAAAATTGAGCTGATTTTTCTTAACACCACCACCACACGGCTAACATCAAACATACTATACGACTTCTTAAGATCATTCAACTTCCATTATCAACATGATATTCACAACAATAACAACCAACCATTAAATAAATAACTAGCACATGATTTCTACATACACTTATACATACACCACACCCCTAGGGCAGGCCACACTTCCATCTTCAAGTTCCATGTGAATTTCATCCATTTTGTGTACTACAACTTACATAAACACCCATAACATACAAAAAGAGAATGAATTCTTACCTTTTTACATGAATTCTTCACTTGGCTTCAATTGGAAACTTATCAAGTGTTTGTTTTCCTTGCTCGAAAGGACGCTTCCACTATGTTGAGACTCTCCGAGGAATGGTTTGGCTAGGAGGAACAAGTTGGAAATTCTCCTCTTCTTTTCCTTTTTTTTTTTTAGGTTTGTCTTCTTTTTCAAAGGGGCCGAATGGCCTTGGGAGGTTTTCTCCTCTCTTTCTTGCTCTTTAATTCTCTTGAATTCTCTAGAAATTTATGAGATAAGATTATTAGCCGAAGTCACCTTTTAAACTCATGTCAAAATTCTCATATGGGCTTGGCCCATGAGATGAAGTGGACGGCCAAGATGGCCCAAGTCCTAGCCCATCTTCTTTTTTTTTATATGTCATGCATCTCATGAAAATTATTTTTCCGAATTCCGAATTTACTTTCGTCTTCCTTCTAATTCCACGAAACATATTGCGAATTTTCCTTTATGCCCTTGACCTTTCTTAATAATTCACTTCTCTAAATGCTTCATAAGCCATTCGTATGCTTAACAACTTTAAAATAGGGCCTTGCTCGTCGTCCTCGCGCAATTGTCTTGAACCATCCGATTGCACAAAATGCGGGATATAACATCCTCCCCCCGCTTTAGAACATTAGTCCTCGAATGTTAAACTCGCTTTCATCGGGTATTGTGACACTTTGGGGAGGTCTCCTTCATAGATGCCTCGCCGCTTTACTATCCATTTTGGAGGTCGGAGTTGCTTGTAGAGTCGCGAGCCAATTAACTTCGCTCCGAACGCCGGCCTTAAGTTAATAGGTCCTCCTTATCGAAACTTGAGTTGTTCTGGTCACTTTAGGTCTAACATATCCTTCTCCCTTTACGCAGTCTAATCGAGTCCCAACTGCGACCTCTTATCGAGTTTCCAACCTAATACGCTCGCAATATAAGGCGCGATATATATAACATCGTAAAACCTAAATCGATCGATGTATAAATATTATAGAAAAATACTAGTAATATACACAGTACGTCATCCGGACAGCTCGGGGATCTCGTCGGCCGCCCACTACCTCGGTGGCCGAACCCACTTCTCGCCACGCCGAGATGGGCGGTCGCGCATAAAATGACCCGGCCTAGCACAAACATAGCAAACATCCGTACCCGCGCGACACGGCCCCGCATGTAATTTACGGCCGAAGGCATCGTGATGCGGTGGTCTCCTCGGCTAGACTCACCGCTATACCGGAACCCAAAACTCACGTAGCCTGTCCCGGTTCCGGCGGGCCGAGCCGATCTCTACCATACCTCCGCGGGCAATCGCGCATCTCGTATGGCCCCGTCCGACGCGACGAAACAAGCGCACGTATCTAATAACATCGCCGAGTCTGCGGCACACACGTCGCGCGCGCACCGCGCGGTTAGCGCCCGTCTTGTCGAAGTCGGCTGCTCACGGCCGGACCTCAAAAACTCGGGCACTCCGTCCCGTCCCGAATACTCGCGTGTACGTGCACACATTCGTCCCCCTTCGTACTCCTTCTCCGCCCTTTTCGCCGACCCGCATCACCGGATCCTACGCCCGTGTTGGGCACGAGTGGCTACTATTTTGAGTTAACGAGATGGATAGGGCTCGTCTCATCTCCCGAATTGGAGCCTCGGTGGGGGAAGCTGAGGTCTTTCGAGGGCCGGAGCGGGAGCTCCTTCTCGCTCTCCGACATCGGCGGAGTGCGAATAGCACGAGAGGTGGCCTCGGTATGACTCGCCCTCAATCGGTAATTGCCGCCTTTCAGCCATTATTTCTTTTATCTTACTTTCTACGTCGTTATTTTCATCTTCACAAGCGTCGTCGCCGAAATGTAACACCGATTAAAATAGAAAAATCTCTTATTATATGGCTACATCGCACGATCTAGATTACAAAGAAGGTCGTAATTTCCTAGTGCCTGTGACCTCACCGTTCTATAAGTGTGGCGGCCGCTGCACCCATAAACAAGACTCTCTACCGGACACGGCTCGTAGACAAACCTAGGGCCAGACCGCCTATACGTGCCACTTTGTCACACCCCAGATCTTACTAGGGTGTGATGGGCACCGACCCCGTACTCGGAGCAGCGAATCCGCCGACTCTTGCACGTATGAACTACACCGTTTTTTTTTTCAACTAGCGTTAACATAAATAGCACGGTTATGAACATAGGCTAATAAGGCTGCGGTCGTACTATCAATGACGGGGACAATCGGAGTAATAATAGCTACGCACATATCCGTCTACGAGCCTCTAAACATAGTAAACATATACATAGGGAAAGTAGAGAATGCTGTGTGCCCGAATATGTACACAAAAAGTAGTACCAAGGAGGCGGAGCTCTGAAACAGGCGGAAAGCGCCCCAAAAATGCCGCCGAGAGAACTCTGAGACTCGACCTCCGCGCTGCATCTGGCGACACAAGATGAAACGCGGCCGCCCACACGAAGGGGCGTCGATGCAAATAATGTACCGAGTATGTAAGACATGAAAATAACATAAACAAGAGCATAGATTATAAGTAACAATATCGTGGGGTCATGGATTGGTGTGGTCGTGTATGTTAGGCTATGCACGTCAAATAGTGGCTTTTTTGTAAGACATGATGAATTGATTTCATTTAGTGTTCTTAGTTGTGTTGTAATGTGTTGAAACGAATGAAAATTATGAAAATATGGACATTGAAGTTGGAGCCGTGGATAGTGATGTTTGGCCGTGCTTGTGTGTTGTATGTTTAAGGGTGATGAATTCATTGAATGTAGCATGTTTGTGTGTTGATGTAGTGTGTAGAAAAGGAATGAAACTCATGAAATTGTACATGATGATGTTGGTCGTATAGGGGCTGGTTTGGGGCAGCCATGGTGAGCTAATGTTATGGTGTTTTTGTTGTTGTCGTCGTGCATTATATGATGTAAAAATGAAGTTTAATGATCCTAAGTTGAAGTTAAAATTTGGTGGGCTAATTTAAGGTTTATGTGGCTTTAATGTAGTTTCTTGAATTTGTAAGAATAATGTTGTTAAACATGGTTTGTTGATGTAGTTTGTGAATTTTGAAGGAAGAAAATGTGTTGTGATGTTCCAATGTAGTTGCAAGACTTCGGGTAAGATGGCCTAGTGTTTGAGTTGTCTTGAATATTGTATGGATTCCTTGGAACGCTCTTAAATCGTATTTGAATGGCCGCGGATTGCTACTTGAACATGTAAGTATTGATGTTAGTTTGAATATATGAAGTTGAATTGAACATTTGGAATGTTGTTGAAATATTTGGATAAGAGTTATTGGCATTATGATATATTTTGAATTGAATGGTAACGTTGTCAGAATGTTTGGTTGGTATTGTGTTGATGTAATTGGCGAGTTTAATTCTCGGGGTGGCGTATTTATAGGGGAATTTCGGTAAGGATAGAAACCAAAGATTGAAATGTTAGCTTGCATGAATAGTAACTAGGTAAAGATGACCATTTGCAGATTTCTGACGAAACGGGATTGAAGCTTTGGCGGTGCAAGGGACAAGAAAGGTATGTAAAGCTACCCCTATTCTTTGTTTGGCACGTCCTAGACCTATTAGGCCGAAAACAGACCTTCGGGGATAATTCTGCTCCTAGGAATTCGAGGTTGATTTTAACTACTATTCATTCAGTATAATTGAATCATGAAGCTTGTTTTTGGATATAAGAACGCTTCAACCTTCGTATTTCTTGCAAATGAACCCGAATCGCTTCGAAACTTTCCTAAATAACTTTATGAAGCCCAATGATTAAAATTTACGTCCGCCACCTCAATTGGCCAGGGTGGGCCCCTTATTTCGATTTTTACTCTTTTGTACTTACGATTTGTCTTCGAGCGGCTTTAAGAAATGTTTTAGCTACTAAACAAAAATCATTTTAAATATCCCATTAAGTCCTATGAAACGTTTTGATATGTACTTCGACTCGAAAGTTACATTTTGACATAATCCGCCGTGATGTCCGAAAGGTACGTACTATGACTCAGTTCGATTTCATTGACTTGATTCGTTATCCGATATGCCTCATTGAGTCTCTGGAAATTTTTATGGTATTTTTATCGCATTAGTTTCTCACTACTCCACTCGTGGATGCCTCAATGTTTCCCACACTGAGCCCGGGCCAGGATATGTTCTCAAGCGTATGCCTCTGCATTGTTCGCCGCGCCCCGGTGTGAGGGGGCAGGTATATACGTACATGGGTTGTGGTGTATGATGTGCCATGTACGCTTATGCTGATGTCTGTTGATTATGTTCTGATGTGGCCACTTGGTATGTTCGATCGTTTCGAGATATTCCTACTCAAGTATGATGTGTTTTGGCGCGGGACGAAGGGCGCCTGCGTTTCACCGAGTCCCGCGCGGGGCCGGCTTTTGCATATGTTTTTACTCGTGCATTACGTATGATCTCTCGGTACGCATTTTTGATTAGCCGTGCACCTCGTTCATTTTCCGCACATTACTGTTACGATTTTAGTGTTATTTATTACATTTTACGCTTACATATTCGAAGACATTTTCCGTGCGACCCCTTTCTTCGGGGCTGCGTTTCGTGCGCGCGGTACGGACGGCGGTTGAGGATCCGCCGTTGCTTAGGTTATCTCGCTCGAGGAACAAGTTGAAGTGCTCCTTTGTCCGAGCCCGTATTTGATATGAAATTTTATAACTACATATGTACGTATTTATTCCGGGTACGGCGGGGCCCCGTCCCGTCATATGATTATGTTTTGTTCGCAGGGGTCCGTAGACATGTGGTGTGGGTTCGTATATGTTCGTGAGATTTGCGTACGTTTAGAGTTTATCTATGTTCTCATGACGGCCTTATCGGCCCCGTGCGGCATACCCACTTGTCCTTGTTAAATTATTATTTCTGTTTGTCTTTAATATTTTGCCAATTTAGGGTAAAGTACGTATGAGTGTCCAACTAGGGCACGTGTCGCGGCTTACGGAGTTGGGTCGTGACACTTCTCCACTAGCTTCCCTAGCCAAGGTAGGCCATTTCACATGGGTATCTCGCACTTTTGCACTTGGACTCATTCTATGAAGCACGTATGGAAATAGAGGTTTCCTCCTTTCATCCACGATATACTTATGCCACTCTTGCTCATATGGGATCTCGTGCCTTTGAAACCAAGGGCCACCGAAGCATACGTGACAAGTATCCATTGGAAGCACATCACACCAAACCTCCTCTTGGTACTCACCAAGTGAAATGAATACCATCACTCTCTTATCAACCCAATACCCTCCCTCGTCATAATAAGGATTTCGCCTATTCACACAAGGTAGCCTTAACTCTTCAACCGCACCGGGGTAATGAAATTGGTGTAACAATCGTCGTCAAGCACAAGGGTTCCTCTCTACCATAAAGTTTTACCTTGGTCTCCATGCATCGCCTCTTTGGAACTACCCTCCTTTGCATAGGACGACTCCAACTACTCACATCCCCAATCATGACTCTTTGCTTCGGATAGTAAGTACTCGAGTCATCTTCATCTTCATGATGTATAGCACAAGAATTTTCAGCTTGATTATCTTCACCATACGAATCATAACAAGGGTCTTCTCCATCCCCATCTTCCTCATGAGACACATGAGAACCACTTTCATCATATTCTCCGTCAAAATAGTAATTCTCTCCTCGAACTTCCTCCTGATCACTATTTCCTATATAACTCTCATATTCCCCATCGTCACACTCTTGATAGCTCCCATAGTCCTCCCCTTCATAACTACAACCATCATCATCATAACAATCATAATCGCCACCACATGAATCGGAATCCATGGAGAAGTACCTGCAAAGAACACTTAGCAAACAAGTTAGTAGTAAAGAAACCTCACCACGCTCGTGTTTACACTCGTTTGTGCTCGGCTAGCACCACTCAAACGAACTCACACACTCTTTGCCTTTTACCACTCAAATGGATTGGCCGATGTTGATTCTCGATTGGATTCGGTTGTTTGCAAGGTGCACAATTGCTACTTGAGGTCGGAATGGATTCTTGTTAGACTCGAAGAAAGACGGACGACTCAATTCAATCTAACGGACTTGAACCAGGAAATTAACAACGAAGCAAAAACGAAGAAAAGCACGAAAGAATTGGCACAAAAGAAATGCGAACACAAGAACTAGCAAACACAAGTAGGAACAACTACTAAATGGCTACTAGTTGAGAGACACAAGAAAATGGAATGCAAAAATCGGGAAAATAATTAAAATTTTGGCCGGGTAGGTGATAACTTGAAAACACAAATGAAGCCCCAATTGATCTAAGGTATCAATTTGAAATAACGAAAATTTTTAAATTTCCATACTCTTTTTTTTTTTTTTTTTTTTTTTTTTTTTTCCTACCAAAGCATTAGGGACACAATCCAACAAGCAATCCCAAGAAAATTTTTGGAATTGAAAAGAATTAAGAACGAATCACCTGATCGAAATTGATGAAATTGAACATACACGACCAAGTGGTGGTGTTTCACGGTCCGTATAAGTTTCCACAGTCGTATAAGTGGTCGTGTAACAAGGCTAACTTGAGACGAGTAATGTTGGTTTTTACGGCCACGTTTCACGAGCGCTCGGAGTTGACTTTCACGGACCGTATAATGGTTCACGGTCCGTGGAACCCGTCCGTATCTTAGGACCGAAATTGGGCAGAAACTGGTCCAAATAACTTGCCTTTCATGAACCTAAACTTGAGTTTCACGGACCGTATAATATTTTATGGTCCGTGGAACTTGTCCATATAATATGATCTCGGAAAAACTTCAGTTGGCTCGGGATTTGTGCACGAATTTCTTAGATTTTCTGAATTTCCTTGACTTGTTGGACCCACACAACCTAGTATTTTTCCCTTTGGGGTAGGAAAACACCTTTTGACAACTTTGGAAAAATATTTTGGATCAAACGCAACTTTTAGTCATCTTCTTCCCTATGAAGATTTGAAGGTTGCTCAAGAACACCAACAATTTTCAAATTTCCAACTACCTTCAAATCAACTTGTTTTTCCTTCAAATTTCAGATTTAGACTCCCCAAGACTTGTAGAACAAACCCCAATAAGTTTCAAGTCCCAATTTCACCCAAATCAACAAGACACACTTCAAGTTCTTCAAGTTTTTTTCAAAAGCTTCAACTCAAAATGGTGGATTCTTCAATATTGACCCGATTGACACGAAATTTGAAGATTTGAAACCCTAACGTACTAAGGAACAAGAATCTAATAACAAAACAACAAAACAAACAAAATATTTTTGGGGTTTTCTGATTTCGAATTTTTTTTTTTTTGATTTTTTTGTAGAATCAAATCCCAAGCTAGATTTGTTGAGACAAACCTAATTTAGGCTCTGATACCAATTGATACAAGAACGGATACGCGGAAACGGAAAATTAAAAGGATAAACAAAAGGAAAAGAAAGATAGATAGATTGACACAAAAATAGGCACAATTAGGCAACCAAGGTTCTTCAATAACCAAGACCTCCTAATTACACTCTAGATAGCACCAACCTCTTAGGATGACCTCAAGGGAATTGAATTCCCAAGCAACCAATCCTCTCACAATCAATAATCAACAAGAGCCTACCAAAGGCCTCTCTCATAAGTTTCTCTCTCTAGAGATAACCCTAAAAACACTCAAAATATTCATAATTCATCAAAAAGTTCCAAATGAAATGAAAGACAAGCTATATATACAAACTAAGTAAAGAAGACTAATAGGCAATTACAATGCTACCCTTAATGAAGTAAGGGCCTTGTTTGGCTAGTCTTCTAAGTGTAGTCTTCAATTCAAGGATTGGCCTTCAATGGCCAAACACGTCCCTCCTTGCATAAATGGCCCTCTAATCAACCTTGCATGCATGGCCTTCTTGCAATCATAACCCTCCTTGCGCAAAGTAGCCACTTGCACAAATAGCCCTTTGCGCAAATAGCCATCTTCCGGCCTTGAATCACCCAAGCTTGCAATTGTAGCCACTTTAAGAGGCAAGCCTTGGGACTTGGACTCTTGAAGCCTTCCATCCAAGCTATCTCCCATATCTTGAAGGCCATCTTATGTGGGCCTCCCGTGATCTTCAAAGACTCCATTTTCATGAAGCTCGATGGAATTGGTCTTGTATCAACCAATCCCACAGTTAATTTATTCCAAAAGAACAGCCATACCTCACGGCTCAGTCAACTCCCATCGTTACTATTAACACGACCTTTCCCAAACATATTCCAAACTTTTATCTCGTCCTCGTATTATTTCTAGAAAAATTTTGGCCGAGTTTCCTCTGTATTCCTTACTATCCCAAAACCTGCACGCAGGAAATACCAACAGGTCGTTATGGGAGCATTTATAAAATCATAAATTCTAACTTTTGAAAATAAGGTCGTTATGGGAGCATTTATAATATTTCATTATGTGATTCATGCCGTAGAAAGAAAAGGATTAGCCTTAACATACTGCCTCGCGCCTTACTAGCTACGCTTATTCATCCAAGCTTGGTTCCGCTAGTCTACATTCAAGAGAGTGGGTGCAACCATTAGATTCATTGACACATACTTGTTGTAACCTTGCAGATTTCTTCGTTTATGGTCTGCCGAAATTTCGGCAGCATCTCCCCTATGAATATACCACCCCCGAGGATCCAACTCGGCTTACTTTAATCAACAACAACAACAACAATAATAATCCGGGAATTCAACCCGGCCAAACCATCAACAATACCAACAATTATCCTAACAATACTTCAATAACCAATTCAATTCAATTCAATTCACATAATATTTCGTCGAATCAATCGACATACTACTTCACCCGAAACCTTCAAATTTAACAACAACCATACATTTCATTATCATCTATATTCATTAACTTCAACCTCATTCTTCATTCAACGTCACATAATCCATAACGACAACAACTAGAATGTCGAATTACATTAATTGACACTAACCTACCAAAACACCTATTTCGACCATAATCTCTCCTTACATGTCTTCGTGCATTTTTACTCATTTATCTACATTCCAACAACAACAACAACATATTTTCCTCTTTCAAATTCCATCACATTTCAATGACTATTTTAAAGGTTTCAAAGCATATGAAATGATATGTCATGACCCTGTTTTATGTTTTCCCGTGATGTCATCCTTGATTGATAGTCTCGCCTTATAATTGTTCCTTCAAGGTGAGGCAGGGCGATCCTGATTATTCATAATGTAATCGGAGGTTACCGACCTTACGTCACTCCGATAGAGTTGTAGTTTTCATTTGGGCTCGCATGCATGCTTTATATTTACATATGATTTATTTTATGACAAATGCCGTCCAACGGGCGGCGGGCAGCCACACCATTTGCGGTGGGCGGTTACACCCCGGACGCGGGAGGCCCGGACGCGAGCTTATACACCGTTCCTATATTGACGGGCGCTTATACACCGATCCTACGGGGTCGGGCGCTTTCGGATATTTACATGTTTTTTAAAAAAAAGCTAGCATGCGTGGCATCCGCCCGCGGGCACTCGGATGACGTTTACTCCTTTATTCCATGGTCCGCCTTTCTCGAAGCGTTACACCATACCTATATGGTCGAGGCGATAGTCCACCGCACCTATATGGTCGGCACGATTACACACCGCACCTACACGGTCGGGCGCAACACTTTCGTAGTATCTATATAGTACTCCAAAGGTAAAGTTAACTTGCACAATATCTATCGGGGTAGACAAACAGAGTTACAGGTTATATCACTCTCCTATGTCATGTTTTATGTTCTCTATTATGATTTCGTGATATTACTCATGCCTTACATACTCAGTACATTGCTCGTACTGACGCCCCTTTTTGTGGGCGCTGCGTTTCATGCCGCGCAGGTACACTCAGACAAGTAAGAGCTATTGCGGAAGACGTTCCAGCGGAGTTGGTAGACTCCATTTGTACACCGAGTCCGCCGAGTCGATTATATGTCTTTGTCGTGCGCTTGTTCAAAGCTAGAGACTTTGCGACGAGTCGTGGGTATAGTGTGTCGGCCTTGAAAATGGTTCCACTAGCCGATGTGTTTTTACTATACATTATGTTACAGAGCCCTTATGTTTATAGATTGTGTTTAATTGGAAACGACAAAAGACTTTGAAAGTTTTACTATGTATTTTATTTTTGTTTGATCTAAGAACCCAAGAAAGTACGTAGGTAATAAGAGTCAGCGGGTTTGCTCGGCTCCGAATATGGGGTCGGGTGCCCATCACACCCTAGTAAGATCGGGGTGTGACAGATCACTACCCTCGGGAATCTGCAGGCCCAGGACAAGAAGTAGTCATACACACAGGTGGAAGGTGGACATTCGGAACTAAAAAGGGCAAAATAGTAATTACAAGAAGGGACGTGTTACGAAAATGTTTCGAAATCGGTAAGACTTCGACTTGCTCCGGAATATATAATAAAGGTCATACGAGGAAGTGGACGCGATTATATCAGCATTAAGGCACCGGATCCCACCAAAGTTTCGAGGTTAAGCGTGCTCAGGTGGGAATAATTCTATGATAGGTGACCCCCCTGGGAAGTATGCGAGAAATTCGATATATTCAGACATAAGAAACAAATGAGAAGTTAGGGTAGCCTAAGGGAAACTGGAGCATATGGGATGGTTGGAGACCATAAGAAGACGCATAGGACGAGGCAGACATGCTCGGTGAAGAGACAGACAGTGCGTCACGATACAGAAATAGGATAGGCTTGAACAGTGTTTGGAAGTATTTTGTGGGCTAGTTGATTGTAATTATATATATATATATATATGAAGGTGTAGGATATCCCAGATATAATTGTATCGGTGGGCATGTGAGTCCCAGCAATCGAAGCTACGATATAGAAAGTATCAACCGAGCAAGGGTACTGAAGATGGAGTAACCGCAAAAATAAATGGTACAAGCGTTGCAAAAGAAGCAGTTATTATTTCACCATAGGTTGAGATCGGAAATTCTAGTATAACGATATTTGGAAAAGAAAAAGAGTGAGTAGGTGGGAAAATGAAGAGATCAAAGTGACGGAAGAAAGAGAAAGGAATCGCAACACCAACACTATCAAGTGTCAGAAAAGGAAATCTATTAGTTTGGAATCAAAGTTCAAAATATGTCGGCGTGTCGCAAGAATACCTGCGAGAAGAGTAGAAGCAAAATAACAATGAGTATACTAACGTATAGATGCGAGGATGAAGGAATAGCCTACGGCCACGTTGGATCGTTAAGTAAAGATTACGTACTAAGACATGGCTTCCGTTAAGGTGCGGTGATGAGACAATAATGGAAAAGAAAGGACCCGGAAAGAACAAGGATGATGAGGTGACACAATGAGTTAGAAAAACCTATGACAAGGAGCAGGGACTCATGAAAAGGTCAAGGAGTTCGATTATAAGGAAAATAAGGTAAAAGGATAAGGAATGGGCATAAAGGAAAGAGCAGCTACAAAAGGAACCCTCCCGAAGTGCTACAAGACCCCATGAGGTCAGTTGAACATTCGAGGACGAATGTTCTAAAGGGGGGGAGGATGTTATAGCCCGTACTTTGTACGTTCGAATATTTCGAGATAGTCGAGGAATGTCGAGGGCAAGACCGTTTCCAAAATTTTATTAATGAGCGAGTTGGTTATGAATATTACTTATGAATATTATTAGTACGGCGATATTGAGGGAGGTTAAGGGCAAAAAGAGAAATTTGCAAAATGGGCCGTGGAAATAATGCGGAAGGCTAGGGGCAAAATGGTAATATTGAGAAAAGTCGAGGGGCAAAACGGGAATTTCACACAAGTTTCTTGAATGTTCCAAAAAGGTCATATTGTCCATGTGAGGAAAAAAAAAAGATGACAAATAAGTCATCTTTGCTAGAAATAAAAAGAAAATTCTAGAGAGAGGGGCATGTGCCCCCTCACATGACTTGGTAATATATATATAGGAGAGAAGAGAATTAAACCATCTATTAAAGGAAGAGGAGAAAAGAAGAAGAAACAAAAAAAAAAAAAAAAAAAAAAGAGGAGTTCGGCCATGGAGGCCGAACTTGGGACATGGGAAAATCATGGTTCAAAAATTATTCTCTTCTTGCATTTCAAGTAAATGGAAGGTCCTCTACAAGATGGAAGAGTTGTTGGAGCAAGTAGAACCCATATTCTTGCAAAGTTACAATTCTAGTCAAGTGTGGAGCTAAAGGAAAAAGGTAAGAATTCATCCTCTTTTATATATTATGGATGTTTGTGTATGTTGTGGTATGGAAAAAAATGAATGAAATTCATGAGGATATGGAATTTGCATGGTGGCCATGTATGTATGGCATTGTGTAGTGATGATGGACAAGTTTTATTTAGTCCTTTGGTTGTTGGTGTAATGTGTAGAAATGAATGAAAACGCATGGAACATGAATGTTGTATGTTGTGGCCGTAGGGCTGTTGCATGATGTGAAAGAGAATGAATTAATTGTTCCTAGTGTTGGTTGTCGTTGTAATGTATAGAAACGGATGAAAAATGCATGAACATATGCATGTAGTATGATGGCCGAATATAGTAGTGTATGTGGAAGTGATGAATTAATTTTATTCGATATATCTTGGTTGTTGTATTGTGGATTCCATAATGAAAAATGAGGACTTAATATGGTTAGAGATGGAGTAGTAAATTAAATTGAATTGAATCGAATTGAATATGAATGGAATGTTGTTAGCAAGATTGTTGGCATTGTCGTTGATATTGTGGCGAGTTCCGTTCTCGGGTTGTTGTGGTTGAATTGGGCCGAGTTAGAATCTCGGGGATGGCGCATTTGGGGAATGCTTTCAAATTTTGGTAGACAAGTGTTACTTTGAGAATTTACTCTTAGATGCTCAAGTTCACATTTGGTAAATGTGACCAAATTGTAGATTTTTGGCGAACTTGGAGCTGGAATTTGGAGTAGCGTAAGGGGCAGAAAAAGGTATGTAAGGCTTCATTCTTCTTCCTTTGGCATGTCTTAGATGTAATAGGCTTGAATACGTGTCTCGGGGACCACTCTAATTCTAGAAATTCGAGCTTGAACTTGACTACTATTCATTCGGTAAATTGAATTAAATCTTTATGAATAGTTGAAAGAATTGTCTAAACACCTAGAACTTGCATGAATAGGATCCGTTTACCCTAAAACTCTCATAAGTCTTGTCATGAAACGTATTATACGTAATTGCATACGCCACCTCATTTGACTGGAGGTGGGCCCACTATTCCCTAATTTCCTCCTATGGCTCCATTTGGCTTATTTCCGTATTGCAGTTAAAGGAAACTTTTGGACGTCATTCCGACTACTAAATAATAGTTGTTTTAACTAATCCCTCGATTCCAAGGCATGATTTTCTTCATGAAAGTTCCTAAATGTTTTCCAAAGTATTCATTTTTCTCCAAATCCAAGTTGTACGGTTTTGAAAGTTTTCATGACTAAAGCAATGACTATGATTCTATGAGGACAAAGATGATGCTAAATATGAGAAAATGTCTATGACACGATATGCTATGATATGATACGATACAACATTATATGTTGTGTGTGTGTGTGTGTGTGTGTGTGTGTGTGTGTGTGTGTGTGTGTGTGTGTGTGTGTGTGTGTGTGTGTGTGTGTGTTATCGTTCCTCCAAGGAGAGAGAGAGAGAGAGCGTGAGACATGATTATTCCATAATGTGATCGGAGGTTTCCCGACCTTCGTCCCTCCGATAGATACATGACTTTCTTTGGGCTCTCATGCATGCCATACCTGTGTATGTACATGGGTTGGGGGGATGGGATACATGTATACATGGGGAAATGGGAAGGGAAACATGTTTCTTTATACCGGGTCAGCTGGCTTATCATCCCGGGCGCGGGATTTATGGGCGAACCGGAGTATTTCGGCGCAATGTGGGCGAGCCGGCTTGTTCGGCGCCATGATACCATATGACCGGACAAGCGTGCGGCATCGCCCCCGGGGGCACTCATATGCACGGGTTACTTTCCTGCTATCCTATGATATGTTCTATGTTTCCATGCAGTTATTGTTCATATGTACAGGTTATTCCTTTACCTCACGATATGATATCCTGTTGTTATTCATGCTTATATCTCTTATTATGTTTGTCAGCGACCCAACTAGGGGCGGTGACGGGGAACCGATACTTGTACGAGCACCCCTTACTTATCATTTCACTGTACCTCTTAGCAAGTCATATGAACGGTGCTCTTTTTTTTTAACTAAACATTAACATTCGACATTATAAACATAGACCGGTTTAGCTTCGCTATCACTTCATACAACGGCCAAGATGCCAAAATACCACATTTCGAGTACATGCATCAACCGAACGTGTACGTCCACGAGCCTCTGACATACTATACATATACGTAAGAAGGGCCAGCTGCAGTCATGCCCGAATATACACATACAAAGCAAGCATTACCCGAGGAAGTGAGGCTCGAACAAGCTGGCCGGCCCCATCGTCAAGTGCGGCCGGGTAGAGCTTTGGGGATCAAATCACTTTGTCTGGCGTGACTCGCCGCGGCATGAAACGCAGCGCCCACAAGGGCGTCGGTGCGAATAGTGTACCGAGTATGTAAGGCATGAATAGTAATATGCGAGAACATAAATCATGCGTAAAGACATAAAAGAATTACAACTCAAGTCCCCAAGAAACATAACACCCCCAATAAGTGCCCTTGAAACCGTGCTTTCGTAGCTTTCCTTACTCATTTATATATATACACATACATACAAAAAAAAAAAAT
>NW_026715598.1:0-17849 GCF_029784015.1 Lycium ferocissimum | reverse complement strand
GATTTCGTTTCATGATAGAGGGGGATGGTTCGGAAAGATTTTTAAGAGGTCATGCTTGAAGTGGCATTACTTGAAGATTTGCAAATTAATTTGCCCAAAAGAAGACACCAAAAAAGGCCCTTACTTTTTGGGGAAAATAATGTATTTTTTTTTTTGAGCTTTAGTATAAATAGTAGTTTTTTCATTTAAGACTTAGACTTTTTTGAATAGATTTTGGGTTTTTAAAACTCTTGAGAGTGGAGCAAACTGGTTGGGAATTTGTTGGGGAAACCCCCCGGGATTAAACCCCCGGGGCTTTAGAATTTGGTGTTTTTTGTTTTTAATTTAGGGTCTTAGTTTTTCATGATTTTGGTTGCAAATTATCTTTGGTCAAATTATCTATCCCTTTTGTTTCTTGCCTTTTTTTCTATTTTGTTTTAATTTGCATCAAAGATGTGAAAACTTGTAAACTCTAGAATTGGGTTGAGAGCTTAAGTTTTTTGGTTGTTGTTTTAAGGGTTTTAATGGGAAATCAACCCCTTTTTGGTCCCCTTAAAAGTTTGGGTGTTTTTGAAATCTAATCAAGGGTCTTAATCTTTTATGGTTGGGGTTGTTTTTTAGTTTTATTCAATTGAAAATCTATTCATCCTTTAATTTCTTATTTATTCCTTCCCTTTTCCTTTTTTATTGTATCAATTGGTATCAATTAGCAGGTTTTTTTCATCAAATTAGTCTTGGGTTTTGTTTTCCAAAAAAAAAAAAAAAAAAAAAAAAACAAAATTTAAAAAAAAAATTGAATTTTTTTTGATTTTTTTAATTTTATGTTAGATTAGGTTTTTCCATTTGAGCTCGGTTAGGGTTTTGAAATCACAATTGTGAGTTTTGGCTTTGAAAGAAAAGAAAAATTAAAAAAGGGGTTTGGGATTGATTTTAAATTGAGATAAAGTTATGGGGCTTTGTTTTTTGGAAGGGGGGTGAACCCCTTTGGGGTATTTGACAAAAATTTTAAAGGATCTACCTTTTTTTGGTTTTTGAATTTTTAAGAACTTGAAAAGGGGTCTTGTAATTAGTTTGAAATTGAAATTTTGGGGTTTTGTTCTCCATGTCAAAGGGGCCTATTCAAATTTTGAGAATTTTGGGAGTTGAATTAATAAAAAAATTTTAAATTGTTCTTGTGTCGGGGGGTTGTCATATCTTCAAAAAAAAAGATAACCAAGAAGGGGGTTTGATCTTCAAAATTTAGTTAAAGGGTAAAAAGGTTTTTTGGGGCCCAAGGTATTCAAAAAAAAAAAAACAAATATTTAAGTCTTTTTTTCCCTTTTTTTAAAAAAAAAAAAATTTTTGCAGTACTGGGTTACGCACGCCCATTCAGGGGCCCCAAAAAAAAAAATTTCAAAATTTTTTGATTCCCAAACGATGTTCCCAATTTGGGGGGGGGGTATTTTGGCGATCTTTGCGAGCATGGCCATCGCACGACTCCGAAAACCCCAAAAAATTTTCTGATCGTTTCAAGAGGGGTTTTGGGGACGGGGGGACATAGCAACCTGCCCCTTTGCCGTTTGCCGAAAAATTTTGATTCATTTTTAACTTCCTTCTTTGATTCTTACAACATTTAAAACTAGTAAATCTTACGTTGTAACTAGTTCTGCGCCCGGGATTCTTTCGTGCCAATTCTTTTAAGCTTTTCTTTTTTAAATATCGTTAAAACCCTTTTCTTGATTCAGGCGTTTTTTTTTTAATTTGAGTTGCCCGTTCTTGAGTCTACAAGAATCTATTCGACCAAAAGCAGATTTGTTTCCCTTTTAGACAACCGACTTGAACAAGCAAAACCGAGTCGGCAAAAAGGAAAGCCAAAATACTTGGTGTGTGAGTTGCTTTGTACTAACCTAACGCTTTTGTTGTTTTGTGGGTTTTTTGTTAGGTACCATGTTAGGGGAGATAAATACAAGTTTCCATGGGGAAACCTATTTATGACATTTTTCTTCCCCCTTTGGTAAGTGGGGGGAAGCCTTAGAAAGGGTAAAAAGGGGTGCCCCTTCCCCGGCTTCCCAAAGGAGGTTGGGGGGGTTAACTGTCCTTCACACACGATCACCCAAACCCATCAAATGTACAACTACACCCCCTAAACCACTCCTCAAACCGACCTCAAAATGTCCCCCCAAACCCATTTACCCACCCAAAAACATTGATATCCCCGAAAACATTACCCGAACCACCCCACAAAAAACCACCAACCAAATAATCCCATAAATGACCCCATACCAATCCACAACCTCCATTTAACCAACAACACAATTAGGGGTGATCGTTCAAATCATGAGGAAGATAAAAGGCGATGCATGAACGGTATGGGGAACCAAAGGGGTGGGGCCCAACGGGGAATCCCAAAGGGGGATACCGGGGAGGGAAGAAGCCACAACTTCATGGGAGGGGAGAGGGTACCAAGATCGGGGGGACAAGGGCGAGACCCCAAAGGGTTTTGATTTTTTGGAGCATATAAGGGACATTATGGCCAGGGGAGGACGGAAAACCAGTCTCCATTCTATTAAGATGATCTTAAATTTCAAGGGAGCTTGTGATCTCGATGCACTTTTGAAAGGGTTGCAAGTTGATATTCGAAACAAATGAGATGTCCGGGAAAAAATACCTATGCCATTGCTTAATTTAAAGGGGTTTTGCTTCAACAGGGGAGATTAAACGAGGGTCGTAGAATTGTCGATTTAACCCCCCCCACTTGGGGGGATCTTAAAAAAATCTGGGGGGAAATAGCACCGACGTTTAAAAAAAGAAAAACTCAAGGGTCCCCGAGATAAAACAAAAAGAGGTGGGAAAAATATATGATAGTTCCCAAAAAAGAAAGGAACGATTTTTAAAGGAATGATTTAATGCTAGATCGGTTTACTTTTGAAAATTTTCCCCAAGAGACTCCCAAAATAGGGAGCATTAAGAAACCCTTTCCGCTAGAGAAGAGGAGGGGCTCGGAAGTAAAATCAATAAGTCGGGGCTATTTTAGTTCATGGAACAATAACAAAGAAAAGGGGAAACCCCAAAATTTGGGAAAAAGGGAACACCCGAAACCAGAAACCCCAAAAGACCCTAAATTGAAACAAATTTTGAACCCCCCAAAATTCAGCCCCAAAGGGGAAAGGAGGGAAAAAGGCTCTATCCAAAGTTTTTGTTTTCTTTTTCATAGAGGTGAGGCCCTAATCGAGTTTATTTTAGAGACACTTTGGGAGATAAGGAGAATGGAGGGAAAAAAATAAGAGGGTAATCATGAGAAAAACGGGAGTAATGAAGAACAAGATAGGTGATATCACCGTCCCATTTTTTTTAAGAAAGGGAAATTTTGGGAATGCCCCCCAAGGGGGCTTACCATACCACTTGGGGGCACTTTGTGGGTTCCCAAAAAAAGAATTGCCGGGGCCTCGTGGAAAAATTCCATACTTGGGGGAACAAGGGGCCCTGGAAAGACGATCCTTGTCTAGCATCAAGGTAAGTTTTTTATCCCTAATACCAAAAGTTCATGATGTTATTAATAAAATGATCATACACTAGTTGATCCTTTTGATAACCGAATGAAAATTCTCACGATTAATTTGGGTCCCAGTGTTGACAGGGGAAAAGAATGGTAAGTTGTGAGACCCGTGAATGAGGCTTGTCTTTGTGTAATCTTGATAATTCTTTTTCTTGCATTGTTCTAAAAGGGAAAGTAGGTTTTTTGATTCCCTTTTTTTGAAAGATGATTTTTATTGTAAAATAACTTTAGTTGGTTTAAAAATGGGTTTTTTTGTTGTAAAGTGAATGAGTAGTTTGCTGAAAGGAAAGATAGATGATAAAAATTCATTCTTTGTTTATTTCATGAATGCCATTGAACATAGGTTTTAGAAGGTTGTGCTAACTATTCCCTTTTGATAGGACCTTTTCTTTTAAAAAGGAGATCCTCGATTGGGAAGAATTTGATTTGTCATTATTTCGAAAACCCAACTAAAGATTTTAAAAAATTGGCATTGAAAGTCCTTGTATGAAATTCTCCTCCCATTTATGATGATGATATTAATGCTTGGCTTTATTCAAGCGATCCATTTGTCGATGTGAACACTAGTGAGGAAAGTTATCTTCATGCTAAAAGCATAGTGTCATCCTGAGTAGCCCTATGTCAATCGATAAGTGATGAAAGATGAAAGAAGATCAAGAAATCCAAGAAAACCAAGAAACACAAGATTGAAATTCAAGAGTAAGAAAGTCCAATAAGCTAAAGTTTGAAGATCAATTTCTTTCAAGAATGGAATTCTTGTTTCTGAATCCTTTTCTAAATAGGTTTTTTGTTTCTTGATTATATTTTAGTGGGATTTAAATTTTCCCTATCATTAGTAGGACTTTTATCCTAGTTCTAGTGGGATTTAGTTTTCTTTATTCTTTTCCTTGTAGAATGGGGATTTACTTTCCTTTTTTAGTTATTTCCTTTCTAGAGTAGAATATAGATTTGTAGTCATAAAAGAAGAGACCCTAGTCCTATATAAAGGGTTCTCAGGACTTGTAAATATACTATTCATGTTTTTAGCATAAACCTAAATTTTGCAATAGAGTTATTCTCTCTATTTCTTGTTCTTTATCCTTGTTTTTGGTTCCAAGCAAGGTGGTGATAGTCTTTACCTTGTTTTCAGTTGCGTGTGGTGTTTCTTTATCACGTTAATTGATTTCAGGGTGACTCGGGAACTTTATTGTTCTTGATCATTCAAGAACGCGTTTCTGATTAAAATTGTTCTAGTTCATCCCCGAATTTAATTTTTTTTTCCATCGTTCTGGCCTTAATACTTACTTGATTTAAATGATTCAATAGTTATTTTTATAGTTCAAATCGTCATCTTTCCCATAGTTTTTGAATCACTTTTAACCCGTCGCCTATAACTGAGATACTTTCGTTTCTTGAATCCCCCATCAAATCGCTTCAGGAAAAAGATCTTGGTCGATTGGTTCTTTGTTAGTTCGAATAATCACATCAATTTGGTATGGGAGCCCCAAAGGAATATTATGGATTATATGCAGAAAGAAGAGGACGTTGGGTTCAAGAAGATGAAAAAAAAAAAAGAATCTCTTTTCCGCACTAGATGTACCTCACATGGTAAGGTATGTTCGGTGATCATTGATAATGGGGTCATATTAATGTTGTTTCGAGACGGTTTCTAAACTTGGCTTGTCAACCAAGCATCATCCATATCCTTTAATAAATTTGAGAATGGTGATGGCTTAGAAGTAACTCGTAAATCCTAGTTTCTTTTTCTATTGGCAAAATATATAAAGATCTTGTTTGGTGTGATGTAACAAAGATGGATGCTTGCCACTTATTACTGGAAGACCAGGGTGTATGATAGGGGCTAAATAGGGGCATCGGTAATACCTATTCTTTTGCAAAGGATGGGAAAAAAATCAATTTGGTTCCCTTGAATCAAGATATTGCTAAAAACTCCAAGTATGTTGATGATTCTTTTGTGACCAAATTACAAATCATTGGTCCCATCAATGTGGAACAAAAACGGAGGAGAAGAATGAATTAGATCCACAAGTTGAGGATTTACCTCTAAAGTTTGATAGGATCCTGGAGCATCCAACTATTTGTGAGATTAACTTTCCATCTTTAAGTGATTTCGAAAAGAATCCGATTTTGTTTCTTACTCCACACCAACCAATGGGTATTGCATAGGACCAATAGTGTACGAAGATTAAAAGAAAAGAATGAGTTCTTGAAAAAGGGGTCTATGAATGAGAGTTTAATTTATGATCTAGTTCGAGCAAGAATTATTCCTCAAAAGGTTGAATCTTTGCAAAAAAGTGTAAATTTAATATCTCTCAATTTCATGAGTTAAATGGCTATAATCATCAAATAGAGAGCACAAATTTGTCGAGGAGTTCTTAAGAAGACATGATTTGATCTCCAACTTTGATCCAAAGGTACGTGAATTTGATTTATTTAATGGTTTTAATGGCACTAACTCGATTTTGCATGCAAACATCACATCGACAGGAGTATTCAAGATTCATGAAGAATAAAAAAATAAAGTTTTGATCATGGCTTAAACATTGAAGATAAATTTAAGATGATATATTTGAGAAATCATGGAACAAAGTTACTACTTAGAAAGTGGGATTTGGTTCGACCATATGCAAAGCTTGTTGACAACATGATGAGCCTCTTATACAAGCTAGAAAAATGCAACTTAGAGCCCGGGGAGTGGGATTGTTCCTAATTTTTTTGCCAATCTTTCACCGTTTATGGAGTCTTTAAACTCGAGGACGAGTCTTTCCCAACAAGGGAGAATGATGAAAGATGAAAGAAGATCGAAATCCAAGAAAGCCAAGAAACACAAGATTGAAATTCAAGAGAAAGAAAACCAAGCTCAAGTTTGAAGATCAATTTCTTTCGGGGAAAGAGAATTCTTGTTTCGAATCCTTTTCTAAATAGGTTTCTTGTTTCTTGATTTATATTTTAGTAGGATTTAATTTCCTATCATTAGTAGGACTTTTATCCTAGTTCTAGCAGGATTTAGTTTTTTTATTCTTTTCCTTGTAATAGGGATTTTACTTTCCTTGTTTTTAGTTATTTCCTTTCTAGAGTAGAATAGAGTTTGTAGTCATAAAAGAAGAGACCTAGGCCATATAAAGGGTTCTCGGGACTTGTAACTATACTATTCACGTTTTTAGCATAAATCTAAATTTTGCAATAGAGTTATTTCTCTATTTCTTGTTCTTTATCCTTGTTTTTGGTTCCAAGCAAGGTGGTGATAGTATTTACCTTGTTTTTAGTTGCGTGTGTGTTTCTTTATCAAGTTAATTGATTTGTGGTGACTTAGGAACTTTATTTGTTCTTGATCATTCAAGAACGCGTTTTGATTAAATAGTTCTAGTTCATACCCGAACCTTAATTTTCTTTCCACCGTTCCGCCTTAATACTTACTTGATTTAAACGATTCAATAGTTATTTTTATAGTTCAAATCGTTATCTTTCACATAGTTTTGAATCATATAATCCGTGCCTATAACTTGAGATACGCCCGTTTCTTGAATCGCCCATCAAATCGCGTCAAGAACAAGACCCTGGTCGTTTGGTTCTTTGTTAGTTCGAAGAATCATATCAATAAGTTGACTTTGATATTGTGAGTGATCTCGATGATAGCTATGTTGATGGTATTTCTTTGGTAGATACTTTTCTTGCTAGATTGTTTGCATGTGAAGTCTCTTTATGATGGCCAAAAGGCATATGTGTCCAATGGGGATTTTACAATGAGTTTGAGCTCAGAGGCACTTTCCTCACTCTTGTTTACTTATGATGATTGTTATTGTGGGGTGACCCTTGCGGTCTCATTACTAATGAATTTTGTAGTGGAGGCATGTTGTCTTCTTGTTGGATGTGATAGGTAACCCTTTAAATTTGAGGACAAATTCTCTTCAAGATGGGAGAATGATGAAGCCCATTTTCCTCAAGGCCATTCACAAGGAGCCAAGCTGGGAACTACAACACTTGCAAGTCTATTTATGAAGCGGGAGGCTCTTGAGTATACTTTTGATGAGCATCTTGGATCCTAAGTCCATTTGTTGATGAAGATTACTTTGGGGGGAAGAAAAGGAAATGGAAAGTCATCAAATGGCTAAAAGAGGAAGAGTTGGGCTATTTTTGCAAAGGAGATTTTAAGATTTTGAAGAAGAAGAATAGCCAAACAAAGGCCTTGTCTCATTAAGGGTGTTTATGTCATTTTACTATCTTTTATTTTTAGCATAGTATAAATAGTTCTCTTCTTCTTCATGGAAGACTTAGATTATTTTGAGAGAGATATTGAAAACTTGAAACTCTAGAATTGAGTGTTTGAGAGCTTTGGGAAACTTTGGTTGTTTGAATTGTTGAGAAGGTGGTTAATTGGAAATCAATCCCTTTTGGTCTCCTTAAGAGTCGGTGTTTTTGGATAATCTAATCGAAGGTCTTAATCTTTTATGGTTAGGGGTTGTCTTTTAGTCTTATTCAATTGTGTCAATCTATTCTATCCTTAATTTCTTGTTTATTCCTTGTCTTTCCTTTTATTATTGTATCATCTTTAAAGAGGGTCACGCTATTTCACTTTACCAGGGACTTGGTGATAGATCCTAGAGGGCATGATTGATATTAATGGCTCAAGGGCATGGAAGAAGACGTTGGAGCACTATGGACCAACGTAAAAGAGAAAAATGATGTTTGGAAGTTAGCTTGGCATTGGAAGAGTTACATGGCTAGATGCGTAAAATGGCAAAAAGTGAACTATAGGGCAAGATTGCAATTGGAGGTCATATTTGCAAGTTATGAGGTTAGAATGGCAATTGGAGGTCATATTTGGTTATGAGGTTAGAATGGCAATTGGAGGTCATAATTGCAAGTTAGGGGACTTTGGATGAAATTTGAAGACCTTGTAGGTTTTTTTGCAAAGAGCCACTTTAGGCTTTTTGATGCAATAGACTAATGTAAAAATAGTTGTTTTCATCCATTTGGAAGACTTAGCTTGAATATTGTGTGAACTCAAATATTAGAGATTTTAGTTATTAGATAGTTTGTTTGGTTATTGTTCAAGTGTGATTTCCAAGTTGGGAAGTGAATTGCTTATCCATTGAATTCATTTAGATTGCTCATTTTGGATTCAAATTGAGTCATCCTTTATTGAATTCAAATTTCTTTGGTTCTTTGGGTTGAATTAAAATAGGAGGGTCTGGGGTTTCATATACCGATTTGCCATAGATTCTTACATGGGTCAAATATCATCCTTCTATCTTCTCTTTCCCCTAATTTCCCATATCCCTTTTGTTTCCTTTTGTTTTGTTTAATTCTTAGAGTTTCCCTAGGTTGATTGTTATCATTTGGTATCGAGCATAAGGCTAAAAATTGTTCCTACAATTTCTAATCCTAGGTTCAAAATTCAAAAATCTCAAAAAAAAAAAAATCTAAAAATAAAAAAATTGAAAATTACAATGGGTTGGATTTGAGTTTTTTTGAAGGTAGATTTGAGTTTGTTGTGGTGGAAAACATCTAGAAACGAAATTTGAAGTGATTTGGTTGTGATTTGAAGATTCCACCGTTGAAGGTTCACCCAGCTTGAAGAACTCAAAATGGGTTTAGTGTTTGAGAAGCAATTGATGAAAATTTGGGATATTGGGCTTTGTTCCCCAACGTAAGGAGCTTAGATCTAAAAAATTGGGAGCAAAAACGAGTTGGAATTAAGGTACTTGGAATTTTGAATTTCTTCGTGTTCTTGAGGACATTCATATATTCATCTTGAGAAGAAGCCAATAAGGAAGGCTTGATCAAAATTTTTCCCAAGTCCAAGTGAAAAAGGGTTTTAAAAAACTTAAAAGGGCAATTACTAGGTTTTTGTGGGCCCAAGGAACTCAATAAGGTCGAATCCACCCAAGATCCAAGAAATTCGAGTACGAGACGTCATCGGGGAATTGGTATACGGTCACGTGCGGCCCGTATAAATTTCTAGGGGACGTCAAATTGCAACGTCAAAACCCAGCCAACAAAGTTTTACTATGCCCCGTTGACGGACAATTGTACGGTGTATAAATTTCTATGGATCATAAAAACTCGCGTCAAAATTAGGCCGGAAAAGTTGCTTACAACGCGTTGACGGTATAATTATGGTGTATAATTTTTGGGAGCGTCAAATTTCCCCAAAGTACAAATAAAATTTTGACTGATACACTTCTAGTCGTCAAAATTTATACGGACCATATAAAACCGATTCCGTACCGTAAAATTCCCGGGTAAGAGGTAAGTTCATCTCGTTTCTTTGATTTTTCCAAGCCTCAAATCTTGTTCTTAAATCAATTCATTTCTCAAAAATTTCTTGAGCCTTGATTGTTAGTGATTGTGTCCTTATTCCTTGGGGTAGGAATAAAAAAAAAAAAAAAGAGTAGAAATTTAAAAAATTTCATTAGTTCAAATTGACACATTGGATCAATTGAGGCTTCAAGACCCCTTTTCAAGTTATCAACTACCCGGCCGAAATTTTATTTATTTTCCGTTTTAGCATTCCATTTTCGTTTCTGTGTCTCTCAAAATAGTAACCTTTGTAGTTGTTCCTACTTGTGTTTACTAGTAATTGTGTCCGCATTTCTTTATGCTAATTTCTTTCAAGCTTTTCTTCACTTTATTTCGTTGAAACTTTATTGGCTCTCATCCGTTTTGCTTTGAGTCATCCGGGATTCATCTAAACAAGGATCCATTCTACCACAAAGGATAAGCAATGTGTGAATTTGATTAGGCGATGATTCATCAACAACTTCGAAAGAGCACGGAGGGGTGGTAAGGTTGAGAGTTAAATACGAGAGACGGAGGCTTTTATTACTAACATTGTTTGCTAGTTTTGCAGGTCATAATGTCTAATCAAGGGGGCCGTACCCCGAAGGGATGAACCTCATACTTGAGTTCGATGAACGTGATCATTAGTCAATTGTCGACATTAACGGCGAAGGGGTGGATTTATGGCGAGGATAGATGGTTGGAGGCGAACGTGGTGCCGAGTCCTCAAGTAGAGGGCACTCCCCATTCTCAAGTTGAAGGGATTTGGGGAAGAACAGAAACTACTCCAACTATTACACCCGGCAATTCAAGCCTTTGTTTCCCACCCACCACTTCTCCCTAACCTAAAGGCACACGACAACAACCACCCGCCTTCCAAAACACCAATCGCAACTATCCCCAAATTTTACCGAACATCCCAAAGTGAACCCGCACCCCGGAGAACCCCACATAATGTACCACATGTTCCCCAACAACCACCCAAACGATTCCAAACCCAATTACAAAACCCTTTATGATGGGCGGAAGAAATTGCCCAAGAGGTGGGGGATGAACCAAGGCAAGGAGGAAGGCGTGGGGAGATGAAAAATTGGGGTAGGGGAAGGCAAAAGGGGGTTTGCAAGGTTCCAAGGTCATTTAAGACCGTGGGGGATCGCAAGGGAAAAGAGGCACTGGGGATAATGATCGAAACTTGAATACCCAAAGGGAATACTTTCCCAAATTCAAAGGAAGTAGGACCGGAAGAGTTCCTTCATGGAAGTTGCAAAGTGGGGGATATTCCTCACCAACAATATGTTTGAAGCTTTGAAGGGAGGGATGCCTTCACCCAAATTTTAGGGGAAAGCATCAACTTTGGGGGGAATCCAAGCGGGGATAGAGATCAAAGCCAATTTTGACATCCCTACTGGATGAGTTGATTGAGCTGGAGCGAGGGATCTACCTCCCACCCTACTATCGAGGTGCTTAAGAAGGTATACATGTTGAAGCAAGGCTCCAAGAGCGTTGAGGAATACTTTGATGAATTCGAAAACTTGAGGATAAAGTCCAATTGAGGGGCACTTGAATTACACTCTCACAAGATTTGGCCCAAATTAATCGAGAGATTTCCAAACCCATGATACAAATTTATAATATCTAAGAGGAAGCTTTTCATGATGCTTCCAAGGTTGAAGCGGATTTGAAAGATGAAAAGGCTTACAAGGCCAAACACTCCTTCAACTTGGAACCAGGAAAAGAGAACACGCCCTTTGGGGGAAGCCTAAGGATCCCTTTGTAACACCTTGTACCAATCTAGGACGAATAGTAAAAACCAAATGAGTTGTAAGGGATCAGATCGTACATGAGGTTTTAGATGTAAGACTTCATAAGTTTGTAAAATTTCAAAAAACCCTTATACATAGCCTTGATATGGTATTTTCTTTTAAGTGAAACCTTTTAGCAAAAATTTTGATAGGTATGGTTTTGATAGTTACTATTGTTACTACTTCGGATATATTTTTAAAATTTTACACATGATACGGAAGTTTATAAATTGAATTTTCTTTACTTTAAAACAGAGATTATTTTCTATAAGAAAGAAAATTATCTTTTTACCGTTTTGAGAATTTATAGTACAAAAATTTGTACTCTTGGTATAAGGTTGGGAAAATTAGAATCTAATAAAATATCCTTTTTTATGTCATGATCTTTCGAAATGTTTGTGCAAATTAAATTTATAAGCTACTTTTGATTCAGAATATTACAATGCAAGAATATGTGAGAGTTTATCCATGTATGAAATTATTAAATGTTGGATAATATTTTACATATTATATTACAATTAAATAGATTGTCAATACTTATCTAAAAATAGTCCCACCGTCAAGACATGGTGGGTCTTTTATTTTTTTTAATATATATGTAAACGAAAAGTTAATTTCTATAAGTAATGTACTCTTAATTTCAAAAATATGTCCCCCGTTCAGGGAAGGTAGAAAAGAGTTAGCCTCCATTATTTTCGGAAAAAAGGAGAGGGAAATATTTAAACAAAACCCTCTTTTTTTCCCCAAAAAAAAAAGGACAGGGATAATACCAGAACATTTTTTCACAATTGTATCCAAACAATTCTGAGGGATCTAGAAAAGATTGTATAATTGATAAATTTCCAATGCCTGAAAAGCAACAACATGACATTCTAGTTATATGGCGCAACTCCTATCTTGGGTGAGCAAAAGACAGGGGAATTTTATTATCTCACGTTGGAAAAAAAAAATATGGGGAAAATTTAAGGGTTTTGCTGTCAATCTTTTTTCAACATCGATTTTCCCTTGGGTGAAAATCAAAAGTTTGAGGGTAAAGGGGGAAGAGGTTCGGCCCTAAGGTAAAAAATCCTCCTATTCTTAATATATTTAAATTCTGGGTCATGCTAAACCTGGGATGGGAAAAAGGAGCCAATAAAAGGGGAAAACATATTTTCATGGGTTTTTTTGTATCGACTATTGAATATTTTAAGTTTGGGGTGGGTAGAAATTATTGGAGTAATTATATATTTTGTTGTTTTTGTCATTGATATGTAATTAAAGGGACAAATTTGGGGAAGTGGTTTTATGATCATTCCCGGCTTTGCTTCGTTAGAAATATTTTGACTTGTTACTCGGGTATCTTTTATCAAAGATTTTGTTGGGTTATTTTGGGGTTGTTGTTGAATAGAAATTGGGGAAATGAGAAAAACGGGGATGTCCCCTTTTGTTTTAGGATAAGTTAAGTTTTCGTTATACGATTAAGAGAATCATTTAATGGTTAACGATAGATATTATTTATCTTAGTCGGGGGAAAAAGGATTTCCCCGGGTTAAAGCTAAAAAGGTATGTTAAGGCTACCCCTTTTTTTCTTTTTGGGATATCCTTATCTTTTGAATGAACACGGGAAAGCGAGAAAAGCTCACTCTTAGATAGTGTAGATATTTTTCCCGCCTTTTTTTATGTCCAAAACCCCACACTTATCATTAGCTTATGTCACCGAGGAGTTCGAGATCCTTTTCAGTCTTAAGTTCGATATCCTTTTTCGAGTCAGATTTATATGTATTATATATTATATATGGACGGGCCGTACGTTCCCAATTTTATTTTATATATGGATGGGGCCCGTACTTTCCCGGCACTTATATTATTTTGGATGGGGCCGTACATTCCTGGGCACTATTATATTATTTTTGACGGGCCGTATGTTCCCGCCGTTATATTATATAACGGGGCCGACGTTCTCCCCTTTTATTAATTATATATGGACGGCCGTACGTTCTTTTATTATATTATATATGGAGGGCCCTGTTATAAATTTCTTATATTATAACCTATCCCTAGCATTTGATAAATGTTTTTACATGGAAGAGCATTTTCCCCCTGGGCTATTTTTCTATTTTTTGCTTTCGGGGCTATTTAATTGTTTCTACCTTCGGGGCTTTCCCTCGGGTTGTTTCTCGATTTCATTATGATTTATGATTCATTCTTTATGTTTTCCTTTTAAAACCGGGCAAGACATTGTTGTCGACGTCCTTTCGGGGGCGGGTTTTCTGCCACGCCCCATTGTTTTCGGAAAGATTTTTGGAGCAGTAGGTATACCGGTTTATAAATGGTTTGGTAAACTCCTTTTTATTCGAGTATGGCCGAGCGAGTATTTCTTTAGTTTTGAGTCGATGCATTAGGGATTTGCCCTCCCAATTTATGTTATGATATCATGTTACGTTCGATTTTGCGAAATCTGTATACGATATTATTTTTGGGCATAAAAAGTGATGTACATTTGCATTATTTTAGGTTTCATATGTTTTTGATTTTACTTGATTTGGAAAGACAAAAATAATGTTTTTAAAATTTTAAAATTGAATTTTTTTCTGAAAGAGCCCCGGGAGATTTGGTACAAAGAACTGCGGTTCGTCGCCAAGTGGATCGGGTCCCTCGCCTTCGGGGGGGTGACAAAGGGATCAGGGGGCCGGGGGCCCCTTGTGTTGTCGGGAGCTGTTTTTGGTGGCGCCACATTTATAAAAGAGGCTAGGGGCTTTTGGATGGTTACTTTTCTTCATATCTAAGTTTGGCGATAGAAGCCATGGAAAATGAATTCCTTATACAACCCCTTGTTTTCCCGGGAAGAACGATTTACAAAAAAGGAGTGATGATATTGGAAGTTACAGAGGTAAGTCATTTCGTAGGCTGTATCAATATGTATTTATATGATAAGGGATTGGTTGTCTGAGGTAAGTCGTTTTAAGTACAACAAGAATTATTAAATGTATCTCTTTAATAAGTTTGTTATAAGTTTGTGAACAAAAATTGAATGAATCAATACAAAGGTAAGCACCGTAAAAAAAGTAGTCGATGCTAAATAGAGGGATGATTGAAACGCAAAAAAGGAAGGAAAGGGGAAAATAAATAGAAAGGTATAACAGGCGATCGCTAAAGGATCGGTACATCTCAAGGTGGAATATGAGGTGTTTTGACATCTTTGTACTTTCCCAAATTTGGGGCCCTGGAGATATGTCATATATATATTAGCCTTGGAGGATTATTGGTATTTCACGTGGGGTTTTGGGTAGTAATAAATATAAAAAACTCCCAAAAATTTTCTAGAATTTAAAGGAGAAAGATATAAGCTTGTAAATGTCCTAACGGGAAAAGATGTTGTAAAAAATAAGGGAAAAGGGATTGTTGGAACGTGACAAACCAAAAGATGGGTTTAAAAGTTGTTGAATTGATAGTAACGGTAATTATAAGATCAACATTAATAGGTAAAGAGAAATATTAGGTAAATGGGAGAGAGTACTAAAACAGCTGGAAAGGAAACCCCAAGAGGGATTGAAGATTTATTATGGATAAGCGCAAGTAAAATAGACAAGTCTATTAGCAAAATAAAGTAAAGAATACGGAAGGGGTGAAATATGGGGGTTTTAACGAATGTGAATACATTGGAAAAAGTAGTGGTAATTAATATGGCGACGAAAAGGGGGGGTTAAGTAGTTACTTCACGAGGTTTTTTCTATTTTATGGGGGTTTCTAAGGGTCAAGAAGGGCACTTATAGAGGATTATAATCGGGATATAATGGGAAAGTAGCAAAAATGTAATACAAAAAGTAAAGTATACAGGGAAAAGACAAACATGGAGGTTCTATATGAATAAAGAGGAATAAGGTTTAAACCAATAAAGACCCGGGGGAGATAAGAAAGCTTATAAGACCTTTTGAAAGTCCGATGAGGTTTCGCAGGCGAAGATAGCAACAAAAGGAAAAAGGAAGTAAATTAAAAAAAAATTAGAGAAAAATGATGGCAAAGTAGTAATAGTTTTTTTTTGTCTAAAGGGGTCATGAGTGATATCTTTGGTTGGGTGTAAAAAACCAAGACCACGGAAAGATGAACAACGAAAAAAATGATTGTTAGGAAAAGGATCGCATAATGGAGAGAGGAGATGACGGGAAAGAAAGAAAAGGTTTTGGAAGAGAAAAAGTTTTATAAAATATACTAAAGGACAAAGCGGTCAAAATTAAGAATAAAGGGGTTTCCGGGAAAATAAAAGGGTTGATTATAAAAAGAGGTAATAAGATAAATTAAGGGAAAATATGCAAAGGAATGGATGGGGATAGAAAGAAAAGGGAAAAAGCAAATTACGCGCGCTTTAAAAAGTTATTAGAGAAAAAAGATGCATCTCCTCGAATTCCTATACCAAGACAAAAAGAGTAAAATTAAAAGGGAAAAAGTTGGAAAGAAAAAAGTGGCCATGAGTTAGGTTTACCTCGACGATAAAGTGATAATTTTGATTTTTTGAAATCAATGTGAGGCAAAAAGAGGAAAAGGAGACGAGATAAGTTACAAGATAGATAAAAGAGTTTTGGTTGATGAGATACGTAAAATAGAAAAACCCAAAGAAGGGAAGGAGAAGAAGGCGAAAGAAAAGAACTCCAGGAAAAGAACCCAATGGCAGAGCGAATCATACCTTGGGATATTAGTACTATGCGAAATGTTAATGGATATTATTAGAGATGTTTTGAGGTTTCAATTTGTATCATAAGTAATGGGATCAAAGTAATTTTACAAATTAGATTATGATAAGATACGGGTTATTTATGAGTGGCCCCTTATGAAAAGAAGAAAGTGATCATTTCATACTATAAACATCCCCCCGGGTTTCCAAAAGGACCAAAATTCCCCGTTACTACCATTAGGATAGCAGGGGATGTGCCCATAATAGTGTGAGTGATCGGAGAAAATTATGGAAGGATTAATGTTGAGTTGTAGGTCACGTTTATCAACGACAGGGCTTTTTGGTTTGCATTTTGGGTTTTTGCGACTAGCGGTTCTTAAAAAAAAAAAAAAAAGAGAAATGAGAAAAAAAGGATAAGGTATAATTTTAAGATCAAGGACCAATGTTATGTACATATAAAGGGGTAACAAATGAAGTCACAATCCTAAGTTATGCGGGGGAGAAGAGATTTTTAAAGGGAAAAGACATCCAAAGATGGCAATTTTGAGAACGGTGCAAGAAGGAAATATCATTTTTACGAGCTTTTTAATGAAAAAGACTAATGCATAAGAGACCTATGGGTCCAAAGAATTTATGGCAAGGAACATTATGAAAAAGGATCTATCCATGGGAGATAGTTAACATTAGACAACAAAAAATTCATTCGGCATTTTAGGGATACGGCCGGGGACGTAAGAATGAAATGGAAAAAGGGATGGAGGGGTTAAACCCCATCTCAGAAATGAATTGGAGACTCCAACAAATTTTAAGGGGTTTAAATTAGATTTGGGGGAAAAAAAATAGTATTCCCCCTAGCAAAAAAAGATAACCGAAAGAATTTGCAGAGATTTCAATAATAGTTGACATCAAAAAATTACCGGGGTTCAAGATGACGTGTGTAATTACAAGAGACTAGTCTAAAAGAGAGCCGAATATCTTGCCCACAAAACGAGTGATTCCATAAAAAAACGAAAATAACCCGGGGCATGACAAATGATACTGGTTCGAAACGGCCGCGGATCTTGAGGGGCTCTTTTTCAGATTACGATTATGGCCACAGAGACCAAGTTTTGTATTTATAGATATTTCCCCACAGGGATGTGCGTTTTCTTTTGACGGTTTTTTGTTGGCAGAGGAGACTCGGCAAAATTTTCGCAAATCTTAAGAGTTACTTGGGAGAAAGTTTCAAAGGGGGAAAAATGTAACACCCCGTACCTTATCGGGGGTGCATCGAGTAAAACCAAATGATTTTGGGGGTCGATCGTACATATTTTAGAGTAAGATTTGAAGTTTGTCAAACAAAATCATACATAGCCTTGATATGGTATTTTCTTTTAAGTGAAGCCCTTTTTGCAAAAAATTTGATGGTATGGTTTTGATAGTTACTATTTTACTACTTGGGGTATATTTTAAATTATCAAAGATACAAAAAAGTTTATAAATAAATTTTTTTTACTTTAAAAAAAAGATTATTTTTTTATAAGAAAGGAAAGTTATCTTTTACCGTTTTGAGAATTTATGTAAAAAATTTTTACTTTTATAAGGGTTTGGGGAAAAATTTGAA
>NW_026715597.1:0-20002 GCF_029784015.1 Lycium ferocissimum | reverse complement strand
GTACCCCGGACGACGAAAAGTTGCACGAAGATGTTTCACAAAGGTTGGCAAACCCGTTTGCCCCCGGAGGGGGGCCCGGGTGGGCCCGCCCATGTGCTTGTTTCCCATTCGAGAGATTTTGGCCAAGACGAGTCGTGGGTCTGGGGTGCCCCCCCCAAAAAGGGTTTCTCCGGGACGTGTTTTTTATCCCGGAGCCCTCATACTTTCGTACGTATTTACCTTGTGAAATGACGAAAGATTTTGAAAAAAATTGCTATGTATTTTACTTCATTTTGTCTTAAGAATCCAAAGAGTTCATATGTAATAAGAGTCCGAGGGTTCGCTGGCTCCGGCAAACGGGGTTCGGGTGCCCATCACACCCTAGTAAAGTCGAGGTGTGACATTTGCGAAAGGCGTTGTGGGTATGGTATGTCGTCATTACGACGCTCACATCGGTACCGACATGTCGATTTGTGTTATGTAGTTAATTTTGTATAATCACGCGCATTTTGTAAAGTTTGAAAGCTTCATTGTGTATTTCATGATTATTCGATTTATAGATTTGAAAAATTTATGTGTGCAATAGGAGTACGCTGGGTTCGTAAACTCGATGGGGTCGGTGCCCATCGCGTCGTGGAATTGGGGCGTGACAAAGTGGTATCGTAGCCAGGTACCGTTCGTGGGGTTGTCTGTGCAAGTCGTGTCCGTAGAGTCTTGTTTATGGTGTGTAGCGCGCCACATCTATAAACGAGGAGGCTACGGGGCATCTAGGAACCGTTGACCTTCTTTACCGCCATAGATCGTGCGCATGACCCAAGTTATAGGAGAATGAGATCCCATATGCAAGCCTTGCATACGACGAAAGGAGGCAAGCGGTATGGAAAGGCCATAATGGCAAATTTGGAAATATCCGTTCTGTTAACCAAATAGAAAGTTCTCGATGGTTCGGATGTGATACATGGCGTAGGTGTATTGTAAAGGTATTGTTGTCTGTGACAGGATTTCGAGCAATAAGAGTTTGTGGAGATGATATGGAAGGCCGAAAAGGGTAAAATAGTAAGTGTGTAAGAAAAGACGTGTCACGGGGTATCCCGAATCGTAAGGTTTTGACTAGTCCCGGGACATGTAATAAAGGTCATACGAGGAAATGGACGGGAGTATATCGGATTAAGACGCCGAAATCCCGCTAGAGTTTCGAAGTTAAGCGTGCTCGGCGGGAGCAATTCCATGTTGGGCAGACCCCGGGAAGTTACCGAAAAATCTTCTCAAATAAAGATCCAAGAGACAAATGAGAAATTAGAATGTACAAGATGGTTGGAGACCGTAAAAAGGCCACGCAAAGACGCGACAGTCGTATTAGAGAAGAAGAGAAAGAAAGACGCTACGATTCCGAAATTTAGATAGGCTTGAGCTTTGTCCGGAAGTATTCTCCGTGGGTTAGTTGATACAAATGATATGTGTATACGTGTATGAATATGTATAATATCTTATATGCGAGGGTATCGACGGAAAGTAAAAGAAAAACTCACGATAAAGAGGTCTTGCTATGTTGTACGCGGAATTGGAAAAAAGAACCGTCGGTGCAAAGGACCCCTCCCAAAGTGCTACAAGACCCCATAGCAGGTCGGTTGAACATTCGAGGACGAATGTTCTAAAGAGGAGGATGTTGTGCCCGTACTTTGTACGTTTGGATATTTCTCAAGTCGTTGTAAGCAAGGACGAGACCATTTTTCAAAAATTATTTTGGTGTACGAGTTGTTATAAATACAATCTATGACTATTATTGCATGGGAAATATTAAGAAAGGCCAAGGATAAAAAGAGAAATTTGCAAAACGGCCAATGGAAATAATGTGGCGTTAGGGGCAAAATCGTAATATTGAGAAAAGTCGAGGGGCAAAATGGGAATTTCACCCGAGTTTCATGAAAATTCCATAAAAGGCCATATTGGCCATGTGAAGAAAAAAAGATGACAATTAAGTCATCTTTGTCAAGATTTCAAGAAAATTCTAGAATAAATAAATAAAAAGGAAAAAGGAAAGAAAAATCTAGAGAGGGGAGCCATGTTGGCCCTCACATGACTTGCATAACTATATATATGTGTGTGTGTAGTCATATTTTAAGGGGGGAAGAGAAAGAAAGCAAGAAAAGCAAAAAAAAAAGAAGAAGAACAAGGAGAAGGGGTGTTCGCCAACACCCCATCATTTCACCCTTGAAAATTTGTTCCAAAATTATATTCTTGTTGTATTCCTACTAATTCAAGCCTCCTCTACAACGTGGTGTAATTGTTTCGGAAGAAGGAGCACTTGTTTCTTCAATTGGACACCTTGACCAAGTGAAGAACTTTGGAAGAAAAGGTATGATTTCATTCTCTTTATGGGTTTGCGAAGATTTGGTTTGTGTTGTAATATATGGAAATGAATAGAATTCATAGGAATATGGAAGTTTATACGGCAAGTGGTGTTTGTGTGCATGTGGCCGAATGCATGGGATATGGTGTAGTTAGAATGAGTTGAATTTTGTGTTGTATTTTGATTGTGGTTATTGTAGAATTTGTGTTGGAAAGGAAAGTAGAACGAAAACGTGAATAACCTGGTTAAGAAGTGTATGTGGCCGTGACCTATAGGTGGGAGCAATGGTGATGGAATTATTTTGTTTAATATGTTAGTTACGTCGTTGGATCTTTATAGTGTGATGGAAGTTTAACGATTAAAGTTTGGCATTGGAATTGCATATATGTGTTATAGGAAAGTATATGTGTTCTAACATAGTTGTGATGTAATTATGGAAATGAATGGTTTAGGTGTTAGTTATGATTGTCGTTAATGAAGTTGGAAGATGATAATGTGTTACGGATGTGTTTGTTGAGAAAATGGGAAGTTTTGGATAAGTATGATTTCATGGGAAGTTTGTATGTTTTGTGAATAATATGAAAAATCATGTGTAATGCCTCTAAATGATATTGGAATGGTTTTCAAGAGTAAACGAGTATGAAAACGTTCATATTGGATAGAAAGCTCGTGAAACTTGTTGCAAGTCGTCGCTTATGTATAAAGATGACTATATATGTTAGTATGTGATTCTAGCCAATTGTCGAAGTTGTTGGTATAAAGTGATATTATGATTGAAAGTTTGGCAAGCTGTAATCTCGGATTGTTGTTAATGTTAATTTGGGTCGAGCCATATTCTCGGGATGGTGCATTTACGGGGGGAGAGCTTCCGAAATTTGGCGCATAAAAACAAGTTCAAGATTGGAGTTTTAAAGCTTCATGAATAGTAATTGGTAAACATGACCAAATCACAGATTTGGCGAACTTTCGACGAGGATTTGGAGTAGCGTAAGCGGCGTAAAAGCTGTATGTAAGGCCTACTCTTTCTTTCTTTGGCATGTCATAGATGTAATAGGCTTGAATATGTGCCTCGGGGCTACTCTAATTCTAGAAATCCGAGCTTGAATTTAGTTACTATTGACTCGGTAGAATTGAACTAAATGAGTACGCCTTATTGTAAATAGATGTTCAAATGTTTCAGTAACTTTTAAAAATGAAACCGGAATGCCTTGAAACTTTTGAGGATGAACCAATGAAAAACAATGACCACGTTTCTATGTTCGATATTCCGACTTGATCCAAGGTGGGCCCACAATCCCCGAGACCTAAATGTATGGTACTATTTGCTTTAATTCCGTACGATAATTAATGCTAAAATCGTTAATAATGTTCCGTGTTTGCTATAGGAATCCGGTAATGCGTATATGAGTATTCGGTTGACTATTCCGATATAGACACTCCGATACGAATGATCGATATGAACACTACGATATAAGCATTCCGACATAAATTCTTCCGATACGAGAATTTAGAACATTCGGTATGAATAGTTGGTATAAGTGTTTTGATACGAGTCATCCGATCCGAGTAATCTGATACTGAGAATCCTCGTAGTAAGCCTCAATGTCTTTTATGCACGATCTCGGATCGCTTGAAAGTCCGAAGAGGTTTCGGTATGTTAAATGCTATAACTCTCCGACGCTAACCAAGAACCCGAGACTTGTTCGAATCTTCGACGTTAATAAAGCGTATGTATTCATCGAGTCGATTTCATATGCATATGTTTCCCCGCACTACCGCTCGCGCGCGACTCAATGTATCTTTCACCGAGTCCGGCCGGGGCATGTTATGATCTCGTGTGTACGTTACGATACGATTTCGATTCACCGAGTCCCGGCCAGACATGTTCTCGTGCGCACTTCTCAAGATTATTCACCGAGTCCCTCGTACTTAAGGGCCGGGACACGTTAGACCGTATGTGACTATGATGTGATGTTACGGGGGACGGTGGCCGTGGATGGCACATGATTATTACTCACCGAGACCCGCAGGTCGGGACACGTTATGTACACATGATTATGATATGCATGATTTTATCTACCGAGTCCCTTAATAAAGGCCGGGACACGTTATGTACATATGATTCCGATATGCATGATTTTATCTACCGAGTCCCTTAATAAAGGGCGGGACACGTTATTTGTATATATGACATCCTCGATCGCTTTATACATGATTCTAATCACCGAGTCCCCTCATCTATGAGGCCGTCGACACCCCACACACATACGAGATTTTATGATTTTGATATGCTTTTCGTATTCTACATATATGTCATCCTTCCAGCCTCTCGTACGTTTTGCACTCCGTCCGATATATGCCGCATCCGTACGACGTGAGCGTTTCGTATTCCGTCCGAGTACATGACCTCATCATCCGAACATTCGGTACGCTCTTCCGCCCCGTCCGACGTGTGACATCACGGGTTCACTGCAGTATTTTCTGTACCTCTTCTGACATACGATCCGTGACTTATAAATAGGCGCTCGTACCGTCATTGACTTACTAGTTTCGTACACTTTTTGGCACATGTGAGGTATGTATGAGTCCGGGTTTGCAAGGTAAGCGGTTGCGGGGGCTGTCCGAGTAACGTATGTATCCGATCGTTCGCTTGCTTCAAGCTTATAGTTCTCGTTTCCGTATCAGTATGCCCTTACGTACTCGGCATTTTCCACCGACCCTCGTCTTCTGGGGGCGCGTTTCATGCACAAGCGCGTACTCCCAAACGAGTCGACGTGATTATAGAAGACGTTCCAACAGGTGGCGAGCTCCATTTTCCCTGAGTACCGCCGAGTCGGTCCGTACGATTTGATTTTCCGGATCCGTGTTAGAGACTTTGCAAATACATGCGTTACGGTATGTCACCGCAATAGAGTCGTTCCATCAGCATTACATGTCGATTTGTGTTATGTAGTTAATTTTGTATAATCACGCATTTTGTAAAGTTTCGAAAGCTTTATTGTATTTCATGATTATTCGATTTATAGATTTGAAAAAAATTTTGTGTGCAATAAGAGTTCCGTGGTTCGCTCGCTCCCGGATGTGGGTCGGGTGCCCATCACGTGCCCCATGGAATCGGGGCGTGGACAGATGGAGGCCGAGTGATGGCACATCGAGTCCTCACTGCCGGGCGGACACGTTTCACCGAGTCCCTCACTAGAGGGCCGGGTACGGTATGTATATATATATATAATGGCATGATGACATGATTATGATATGATTTACTCACCGAGTCCCTCACTTGTAGGCCGGGTACGGTATTTATGTACAATGACATGATTTTTTACTCACCGAGCCCCTCATTAGAGGCCGGGTACGGTATATACGTACGATAATATGATGATACGATTATGATATGATTTTATTTACCGATATATGTATATGTATGACAAATGTTTTTCAAAAGGCAAGTCTTATGATTTTTCCGTACTCTTTACTTCAGTGTGGTCCCGCTTATTATATTTCATGCTTTACATACTCAGTACATATTCCCGTCGACCCCCTTTCTTCGGGGCTGCGTTTCATGCGCGTGTGCACACCCAGTGAGCCGAAGATATTAGTAAGGAGATGTTCCAGCGGGATTGGCGAGCTCCGGAGTGCTGCCGAGTCTGAGTATTATGATATGGATTCATGTTCCGTGTAGAGAGACTTTGCAGACAAGTTGTCGTGGTATAAGATGTCTGATATGTCGCTATATAAGCCGGAATGTCGTGTCATCATTTATTGTATTATAAGTTCTATATGTTTCTATACGTTACAGATTGTATTTGATCTGAAAAGGATAAAATGCATGTTTATTTCCGAAGAACTTCCATTGTGTATCTATGTTATGGTTTAAAGGTCCAGTCCGATTATGGGTATTATGTGAGTCAGCGGGTTCGCTCGGCCCTAAATAAGGGTTGGGTGCCCATCACGCCCTAACAAAAATTAGGGTGTGACAAATATGGTATGTATATAAGGTCGACGAGTACAAAAAGGGATAATCTAAAATAGAACCAAAGAAGCAAGCAAGGAAGGGTGCCATATCTGAACAAGAGAATTTGTCTACTAGTAGAGAAATAAGGAGCAAGGCAAAAGAGTACAAAAATTAAGAGGGCTCACAGATTGGCAGGGTGCTGTAGCAATCAAGAGTTAAGACCATCTTAATGGCAACAGGTCCCAAGACAGTAACTAGATATCAGTTGGCCACTGAGTACACACATAAGAACATGAGGATATGGAGGTAATGAATGAGCTCGACAGAGAATTGGGAGGATATGAAAGAAGACTAATGAGCCCATAGTATAAGAGCATGGAGATCAAGAACTAAAGGAGGACAATCATTTCAAGAAACTAATAAAAGCGTCGTAAGCTCGCAAGCTACAACATTCAAGGATGAATATTCCTAAGGGGGGAAAAATTTTACACCTCGCATTTTTAGAGCATGAGCATGCCACATACTTCACCGTATTAATGGAGTATCGAAGATGTCCCATGAAGTTTTGGAAGGTACAAGCCATGGGAAGTTCGTAACAATGAAGTAAAGGATGAATTATGATCTCGTAAGTCGTAACCGGGAAGGACAACCTTGAAACCAAAGGACATGATCATTATCAAGTATTATTAATGATAAATATCATTTATGGAGAGTTTCGGAAGATTCCGGGACCAAGCAAATCGAAGAAAATAAGTTTGTCGAAAATTTTAAAAAAAGTTGGCAGAATTTTGGACAGAATTTTTGGTCAAATTTGGAGGGGTATATCTCCAGTTATATTAGGAGTTTTAAGGTGTTTCATAATTCTAAAATTAAGTTCGTCGAGTCTAGTTTCTAAAGAAATACACTACTCATCAAAACGACATCGGAGTAAGGAGTTATGGCCATTTTAAAATAACCCCTCAAACTGCCAAATGGCTTCCGCGGGTCCACTTGGGAAAGTCAGTGGAACCGACTTATAAGGGGTAAAAAAAAAAACCCCCATAAACCCCATTTTTTCAGCATTTTACACTCCCATGAGTTCTAGAAATCTCCTAACACATCCCCCAAACATTTATAGCCCAATAAATCAAGAATTTAATGAGATTACACCAAACTAGTCCATGAAAGATGATTGTTCTTGCTCCTTCTTGATGTTGTGGTGAGTTTGGTCTTGAAAAAAGTTGGTGTGGCTAAAGTTCTTCAAGTATAAGGTATGTTCTTCATCCTATCTCTTATGTTGAGTTGGTTTGAAGGTTTAGCAAGTCTTAAAAGTGAAAATAGTTATGGAGGAAAGGTCATAAAGTGTTGTGTTGTAGTTGTTGTGTTTATGGACTTTTTTGAGCATGTCAGGCCATGGCGGGTTGATTTACATGTATATGGACGGTATCTAATTTTGTTGGTGTGTTGATGAGATTATACTCCTTGATTGGGAAGAAAAGAATTGTATATTGTTGTTGTATTTTCAAAAACATCGTGTGGGATGTTTTAGGGAATATTTTGGTATTGATGAAGATGTGATTGATATTAGTATTGCTATTGTTGTTGTTTTGTTGGTATTGTGATTTCGGTCTAGAGATATAAACCGGGGAGATGCTGCCCGAATTTTAGCAGATTATAATAGGAATTAATTTGAGGGCTTAAGACAAGCATACGATGATAAGCCTAACGATAATATGAATTCTCTTGAATGTAGATTTACAAGCTTGGGAGGATAAGCGTTAAATAGTTAAAGTTAAGGTGATCGAAAAGGTATGTAAGGCTAGTCCATTTCTTTCTAAATGAATGACTCCTACGTTACGATTCCATATATGTCTTCCATAACATCCTTGTTACCAAAAAGCTGGAAGTTCATGATTCTCAATGTTTTTATGATATTAAAGACAACATGTTTTCTATGAGGACCATGATGACAATGATGACTTCTTTATTGTGAATCCATACATGTCTTCCATAATGTCCTTATTTCCAAAAGCTAAAGATTCATGATTCTTAAAGTTTCTTATGACGCTAAAGAAGATTATGTTTTCCTGATGAAAATGATGATGATGATGATGATCCCGTTCCTAGAAGTTCCAAAGTTTATGATTTTAAATGCTATGATGAGATTGCTGAGCTTATTTCATGATTTCCTCGATTTTATTCATTGTTATTGATCTCACCTTATAACCATTATTCCTTCAAGATGACATATAGCGATGATGATTGTTTCATAATATAAATCGGAGGTTACCGACCTTACGTCACTCCGATAAAGTGGTAACTTTTATTTGGGCTCCCATGCATGCTAATTATATTATATATGTATATGATGTATGTATATGTATATAGGGGATATGGGAAAAGGGCGAGGCGTTATATACGCATAGTCACCTGATCAGTTGGTATATCATGACATTGTCCCGGACGCGGGATATATGGGTATGGATCGGGCTGCACGTTCCGCAGCAATATAAAATATTTATGGATCAGGGTGCACGTTCCGCAGCAATATAAAATATTTATGGATTAGGGTGCACGTTCCGCAGCACTATTATGTTATACAAGTATGAAAAAGGTTTTTATGAAAAGACTAAGCATGCATGATATTTGCCCTAGGAGGCAATCAGACACACAGGTTATACTTATCTCATGTTTTGTTCTGTATTCCTTATTATGTTGTTATTCATGCCTTACATACTCAGTACATTGTTCGTACTAACGTCCTTTCTTATGGGCGCAGCGTTAATGCCCGCAGGTAGATAGGTACATGGATTTGACCCGTAGATGATTTATCAAATGGTTCTCGTGTGAGCACTCCACTTACTTTGTTAGTCTATTGGTATTGGTATTCATGGTCACTTGTATCCTATGTAGAGGATCGTAGACATGTGTGTACAATTAGACGTTTTATAACCCTACCGGTCCATAGCATTGTATAAAATTTTAGTAGCGTTGTTGGCTGTTGATGATGGGCATAACTATTGAAGATTATATAGAGATGTGTCGTTATATTGTGATATATGTCCTTACAGATCATGATACCCAGGAGCTATCTTTATGGTCCACCCAGAAATGTTTATGAGATGTATCTTAAGAGGTGCTCGGTGTGTTAGCTCCGGGTACCCGTTATGGCCCTCTGGTTGGGTCGTGACAAAAGGTAAGTTTTTACATCTCTTGTATACAGTTAAGGTTGTTTGATTGTTGTAACATTTGGTTGAAGGAAGAAAACGAAAAGAGAGTTCAAGTATGAATTTGAGGATATTGTGTCCTATAAATTAACTTGAGTTATAATTTTTGGCACCTTATGAGGATAATCTTGTTATGGGATAATAATGATGATGAGGAAGTATTGTATACAAGCGCATATGGTGTTGTGTTATCGTTATTATTATGGGTTAATTATGAAAAGGAGTTTTGGGGATTGAATGGAGCATAACTTGAATGAAGTCTCTTAATTACGGTATTGTTGATAATGTCATTGACGATTGGGCGTTATTTTTGAATTTGGTAGAAGTAGATGAAATAGGGGAAATGCTGCCCACTTTTTGCTAGCTCACGAATTATACTAGTTTGAATGTAAGAGTGTCTTTGAGACCTAACCTTGGTATGAACCCTCTTAAATGTAGATTTCTCGGGGTTTGGAGGAGAACGTTAAGTAGTTAAGAAGACATAAAGGTATGTAAGGCTAACCCTTCTTTCTTAAGGCATGATTCCACGGTTGTGTACCTATACGTGAAATTCACAATGTCTTCCATGATGACTCCATTCCTAGAAGGGCTAAAGATCATAATTCTTGATACTTTCATGATATCATTGATCCCATCCTATGATAGTTGATCCCCTAAGGAAAGATATAGTGATAATAATGATGATGATGATGTTGCTTTTACTTATGTAATCCTATATGTGTGTGTATATATATATATATATATAAAGCTATGTTGTGACATCGAGCCTGTATGGCTGGGTATGATATCTATTGGGCGCACACCACTGATCAGTTGAGTACGAATAACACCGAGCCTAGTTATGGTCGGGTACGGATGACACCGAACCTACATGGTCGGGTATGGTATTACTATATGTATATGTATAGGTATGGAAGGTCTTCTTTAGAGAAAGGGTAATTAAGTATGATGTAACGTCTCAAGATGTATAAATGGCTTTTCTATCTTATGTTATCCTTCATATTTTTATCATGTTATTACTTATGCCTTACATACTCAATACATTGTTCATACTAACGTTCTTTTGTTTGTGGACGCTGCGTTCATGCCCGCAGAAGGACAAAGAGACAAACTCGACCCTTAGGCTGCTTCATCAGACATTGTTTAGAGGAGCTCCATTTGAGTCGGAGCTACAGCTGTTGGTGCTATTCTTTTATGTGTTTATATAGGCATGGCGGGGCCTTGTCCCGTCATTATGGTATCACATACTCTTTGTAGAGGCTCGTAGACAGTTGTGTATAGCTAGATGTCTCTCAACCTTGTCGGCTCATATTTTTGTATATCATTTTGATAGCCTTGTCGGCTTGTGTATATATATATGTATGCAGGCATAGTTAATACTGTGGATATAAAAGCACCTTAGTCTGATGGGATTTGAATGATTAATGCATAGCAATTACGAGTAAGCCATGTGGCTCACCTAGATATAATAGTGAAAGTATGATGAGAGGTGCTCGGTAGGTTAGCTCCGGGTGCCCGTCATGGCCCTCCGGTTGTGTCATGACACATCATTATCATCATCGTACCATCATATGCCCAGCTGATCGGTGGCGTATGCGTATATAACGCCATCACCTTCCCCTTTATATATATAATACATAATATACGTAATGCCTGAGGGGTCTCAGGTCTTTATATGCATGTGTGTGTATATATGAAAATGCAATGCAATGCATAAACATGATAGGAGTACAAGTAACTCTAGAGACCATACTGGATCTAAAGAAAGACTTTCTGAAGATATCATTATGGAACATGAAACAAATGGATCATTCCTAACTGTAAGAGTAGAATCATTATGGACTAACGTTGCGTATTCGCTTGCTCATAAGGATCATGCCAAAAAGAAGGAAAGGGATAGCCTTAACATACTTTGTCGTCTCCTTAACTACTCAATGCCTATATTTCCGAACTTGCAAAGCTACATTTAAGATGATTCATACTAAGGTTAAGTCGTTGAAACTCTCATAAAGTCAAACTAAATTAATTGGTAAGCTAACAAAAGTCGGACAACATTTCCCCTATATCATCCGCTTCCATCAATTCCTAAACAACTCCCAAACAACAATAAAAACATCAACAATACCATAGCCAAAATATTATATGCAAACAATACTCAAATTAATTCCAAATCCTCCTTTCAAATTCCATCCATAGCCAACAACTACAGCCCAACACCTTATAACCTTTCTTCCATTACTATTTTCACATTTAGGACTTGCTAAGCCTTCATATCAACCCAAAATAAGAAATAAAGTGAGTATCGTACATTATAACTTGAAGAACTTCACCTTACACAATTTACTCCGAAGCTTATCCACCACAACTTCAACTAGAAGCAAGAACACACCTCTTCCATGAACTAGCTTATAGTTTTAATACTTGATTTTCACTTGAATTAGCTTAAGATGTTTATGGAGGATTTAGGAAGGTTGAGAGAGCTTATAGGGTCTAGAAAACTCTGATTTTTTTATGTCAAAATTAGCCCCAAGGTCGTGGCTCCTTTTATTTATAACAAAAGAGAAAATTTCCACCGCCTCAACATTGACGGACCGTCGAACTTCGATGGTAAACTCAACAGACCGTCGAGCTACTCTACGATGGTTGAATAATGGCATCAAGCTGATCATTAGAGTTGACTCTCTGATGGTGGTTCCACGGTGGAGATTGACAGACCTTCGACCTTCTACGGTCCATCGAGATGGGCGCCAAACTGTGCAGCTATCACACTCATTTCCTTTGACTCGTTCAACCTCCAATCTTTCCGATACTTGTTAGACATAACCTAAACTCTCATATACATATAATAAACATGTAGAATCTCTTATGAACTTGATGTAAATTTGACTTTCTAACCCCACATCGGCTAACTTATGGCGGAACTCAACATATAAAGTATAGGGTGTAACAATTACCACATAACAAATAACTGATCATTTCAAATGTAACCACAATTAAGCATACAACTAATTGTAGTTAATTTTGAATCATAAGTGCAATATGGTTATGCAATTTGTAAATCTGAGGGTGATTTGTTCATTTTATTCAATTAATCAATTTTCTTGAATTAGCGGAGTAAAATATTTGTCAATTAATTGAATAATTGTTTTGAACTATTTTGGTTTAATTTTGACAAATACTTTATTATTAATGATAAAATAGGCAAAGTATTTTAAATGATTTATAGTATATATTTGAACTCATTTTGCCAAAGAAAATGGCAAAATATTATTGAAATAATTTTGGAAAAATTATTTTTGTTTATAAAACACGTATTTCACTCCGTTTGAGATCTAAGAATTCTGGGTACTTAAATAAAATTATTGGAGGGCCAAAATTAGGTTTTAACAGCTACCCCTTCACTGTTCGGGGATGAAGGGCCCAACCCCGATCATCAAAATTTGACAAACCTAATTTTGGCTGACCAATTTCAAAGTACTAGTCTTTAATTTATGCAATATTCAAATTTATGGCTGGACCCTAGTCTCTAGGTTTTCTACATATCTCACGGTATATAAGAAATTAAGCCATTTGTAGTTTCACTCAATTATACTTCTAAATGCAAGTTCAAACAAATTTTGAATTTCCCAATGTCAAAACTAGGAGGCCCAGAGTGGTTTATGGAGTGTGACTGACTCTCTGGCATTGAGTTTGCCTACATATCCCTGGTCTTGGGAATTAAGTCGCATGTAGTTTGACTCAATAGGAGGAAAAAGGTTTCCCTTATGTGGGAATGCCTTTGTGTTTTTGGTTTGTGCCCCACCGGTTGCGGGAATTTTGAAAAGAAAGCAAAAAATAAAAAATAAAAAAAGATTTGTGCGGCTGAGCACGGGTGGAGCGATCTTCCAATTCCTGGCTTGAGAGCTTAACTCTCATGGGCACCCTATCTCTATCGTAGGAAAAAGTTCACATTTGCTCGCGTACGCGTCGGGTCCGGTTTGATTAGCGTGCTCCTCTCTTGGCAACTCGCTAACCTACTTCCATTTGCTTGGTAAATGTGCGGTCAACCTCTTGGTCTTTGCTCTACTTTTTCCATTTTGGCGTGGTTTTGATTGTACCTTTTAGGTATTGTCTCTATGTGGTGACCTTCTTGGCGCTGCTTAAATTGTATGACCATCTTGGCCCTACGTCTTTGCTTTACCACCGTTGCATGGCTTTGATGTCACGGCCTTCTTGGCTGTCTATCTCAAAAGTAGATTCTTTGCTGGACCTCCTCTGGTCATTATTTGTATGAAATGGCCTTCCTTGCAGTTTTCTTTGAATGGCTCTTTTGGCAGCTTGTACAAATGATCCTCTTGGCAGTATGACCCTTTTGGCGGTATGGCCCTCTTGGTGGTAAGGCCCTCTTAGGGGTATGGCCCTCTTGCAGTATGGCCCTCTTGGCGATATGGCCTTCTTGGCGGCGTAGCCCTCTTGGCGGTTGGCCCTCTTGGCGGTATGAATGGCCCTCTCGTTAGTTTGATATAAATGGCCCTCTTGGCAGTATGGCATTAATGGCCCTCTTGCAATGTAAATGACAAATATGGCCCTTTCAGCTTAATTGTCTTTCTTTCGCCCTTTCAGCTTAATTGTCTTTCTTTCGTCCTTTATGTGGATTGTGACCCTTTTGGCCCGATTGTTTGTCCCTATGGCATTTGTCGTTTGTAGCCGTTGTGGCTAGATATGTTCCCTTATAGTGTTTTGATCTTTTTTCAGCCCTTTCTGGCTAGATATTTTCCCTTATGGCATTTTGATAATTTTTCAGCCCTTTGTGGCTAGATATGTTCCCTCGTGGCATTTTGATCCTTTTTCAGCCCTTTTTAGCTAGAGCTTCGCTCTTTTGGCATTTTAATCTTTTTATAGCCCTTTTGGCTAAATTTTAGGTCTTGATCTTCAGCCAATAAGCTGCCTTTACCTGTTATGAACAACTAAAGTTATATAAATGGTCGTCCTCCTGATGACACTGAAGACCTGCATCAGAAAAATGTTAGTTTCCTAAAAAGTTTATTCATGTTGTTGTCTTCAGTTGCGTCCTGGCTTTCTCGGCTTAGTTTGTTTTCTTGAGCCCGATCCTCTTAGGTTTGGTAGTTTGAAAAATGAATTAATCTTAAAGTAAACATTTTTTCATATCGTTGATCGTAAGTTTTTCAAACTTTGTTTGTAAAGATGTAAGTTCTTAAAATTGTTTAAATTGGTTGTCATGACATGTGCATTTAAATGAGGACTCTTCCGCCCTTTGATGCGTCTGGTGGTTGAAGCTTCAGCTCCCTTGTGTGGAATTTTTGAGACCCTCTCACAAATTCTACCCCAGTCTAAATCTTTCTTTGGCGAACTCTCGTGCCGATTATTGATGTAAGAAATTTTGAGAGCCTCTCAAAATTGGGTCTCAAAATTTCTGCCCCAGTTTAGGGTGTCGAGTCAGTTGGGTCTTAGGCTGAACAGTTGAGGGAAGAAATTTTAAGATCCACTCCAAATTTGTGCCCTAGCTTGAGGCTCTGGATCGGCTAACTCTCATGCCCAACGTGTTGAATGAATTTTTGCCCTTAAAAATTTTGTCGTAGGTATGTGTGGCAAACTCTTGCGCAAATTTTGAATTCTTTTTGAAGTCTTATCTTTGTGGCTTCCTAGGGGCTTGTTGGGTTTATTGTTTGGTACAACCGAGCTCAACGAGCGCCTACATATCTTGTCGCAGCAGGAATCATGTCAAACGTTGTTCGGAATAAAGTAACTGAGTTTGGTTTATACTAATAATGTGATCGGGTCCCAAATGGACTGTCTACGTATCCCACAGTGGGGAAGTCAGGTCATTGCGTAGTTCATATTACAAGGAAATCATTTGGTTTTTCTATCTATTACAAAATGATTACAAGCAAAGAGATAACTATTACAAGCAAATAAATAACTAATACAACTAAAAAGCGTGTCTTCACGCGTAGTACCTCTTGATAGAGTCTGAGTTGATTAATTTGTACCACACCTGACCCTCTATTTCAGCTAGTATTACCACTCATCCGGAGAGTACCTTGTCGACCACGTATGGACCTTGCCAGTTGGGTGCAAATTTCCCCTTGTACTTGTCTTGGTAGGGAAACACTCGCTTGAGTACCATTTGTTATACTTGGCAAAGTCAAGCTCTTACTCACTTATTGAAGGCGTGTACCACTATTTGTTGGTATAATTGACCATGACAGACGGCCGCTCGTATCGCTTCTGACCTATTCTTCGTTTTCCAACTCTGCTTCTTGAATGATCCTTAGTGATGGGATTTCTACTTCGGTAGGTATGACTACTTGGTGCTATAGGTAAGCAAATATGGAGTTGCTCCTATTGAAGTCCAAGTTGTTGTTCGATATCCAAGCAATGCATAAGGCAGCTGTTCATTCCAACACTTGCAGTTGTCCGTCATTTTCCTTAGTATCCTTTTGATATTCTTGTTGGCCTCCTCCACAGCTCTATTCATTTGTGGTCGATAGGCAGTTAAAGTCCAATGGGTTATTTTGTTCACGCATGTCCTTCGTCGGGGCTCGCCTCGGCCTTCACCCATTGTCCGTTACGATGGACTCTGGTATGCCGAAACGACATATGATGTTGTTTTGCACGAAATTGGCTACCACCTTCTTTGTCACTAATTTGTGCGATGTAGCTTCCACCCATCAGGTGAAGTAATCGAAGGCGACCAAGATCATTCAATGTCTATTTAAGGCGGTAGGCTCGATGGGTCCTATGACGTCCATGCCCTAGAAGACGAATGGCCAAGGTGAGCTCATAACGTTAAGTTTGCTCGGTCGGACTCTGATGAGATCTCCATGAATTTGGCATTGATGGCATCTTTGCATAAATTTGCAGCAATCGTCTTCCATTGTCATCCAGTAGTAACCTGCTCGGAGGATTTTCTTAGCTAGAACGAACCCGTTCATGTGAGGTCCACAGGTTCCAGTATGCACCTCTTCCAATAATTTTGTGTCCTCGGTGGCATCCACGCATCAGCGTAATCCTAGATCTGGCGTTCTTTGGTAGAGAATTTCTTTGTTCAGGAAGAATCCGTTGGCCATTCTCTAAATGGTTTTCTTTTGGTTGCTTGAGGTGTTTTTGGGATATTCTCCCCTTTCTAGGTATACCTTTATGTCAATATACCATGGCTTGCCATCGGGCTCTACTTCCACTTGGGAACAATAAGTATATTCTTCTTCTAGACTTTTCTCCAGCGAGTTAATGTGACTTCTTTGGGGATGTTGTATCATGTATTCTATGGTGGCCAGAGCATCAGCGAATTCATTTTGAGCCCTTGGTTTATGCTTGAGGTCAATCTTTCTGAATTTCTTGCACAACTTCTGTGCGAGATTCACAAATGGCAAGATCTTAGCGTTCTTTGTGGCCCACTAGCCTTGTACTTGGTGGATCAGTAGATTTGAATCACTTATGACCAATAGCTCCTGGATGTCCATATCCAGTGCCATTCTGAGGCCTAGAAAGCAGGCCTCGTGCTCCGTTATGTTGTTAGTGTATTGGAACTTGAGTTTTGCAGCCATTGGGTAATGTTGCCCAGTTTTTAATACCAAGATTGCTCCGATACCTGAACCCTTGTAATTAACTTCACCGTTGAAGAATAATCTCCATCCTAAATAGGGCTCGACTATGTCTTTTTCTATCGTCAATACTCCTTTATCTAGGAAGTACGTTCGAAGTGGTTCAAAATCTTCATCAACTGGGCTTTCAGCCAATAAGTCGGCCAATGCTTGTCCCTTGACAGCCTTTTGTGCTATGTATATAATGTCAAATTCGCTCAATAGCATCTGCCACTTGGCCAATTTCCCAATAGGCATGGGTTGGCGAAAGATGTATTTCAGTGGATCCATCTTAGGTATAAGGTGAGTAGTTTATGATGACAGGTAATGCCTCAGCTTTTGGGCTACCCATGTTAAGGTACAACACGTCTTTTCCACCAGGTTGTTGGTGAACTTCATGCTTAAATAGTCAATGTGCGCTCCTTCTTGCCGATTTCATCATGTTGTCCTAACACGCATCCAAAAGCATTATCTGATACCAACAAGTATAGCAACAACGGGCTCCCAGCCTAGGTGGTACCAAGATCGGTGGATTGGACAAGTATTTCTTGATGGTGTTGAATGCTTTCTGACACTCTTCAGTCCAATTTGTTGGTGCATCCTTCTTTAGAAGCTTGAGTATTTGTTCCACAGTGATTGAGGACTGAGCTATGAACCATCCAATGTAATTTAGCCTTCTCAAGAATCTCATGACCTCTTTTTTAGTCTTTGGAGGGGGTAGCTGTTGGATAGCTTTGATCTTCGATGGGTCTAGCTCTATGCCTCTCTGGCTGACTATGAATCCCAATAGTTACTCCAAACGAACACTTTGTCGGATTTAACTTCAAATTGAAATTTTGAAGTTTGTCGAAGAACTTCCGTAAATATGTAGTATGCTCTGAGCTTTCTCTCGACTTGATGATTACATCGTCCACGTATACATCAATTTCCTTATGGATCATGTCATAAAAAATAGTGGTCATAGCCCTCATGTAAGTGGCGCCGGCGTTCTTGAGGCCGAACGATATTACTCTGTAGTGATACACTCCCCATGGAGTGATGAACGCTGTCTTTTCCGCATCCTTTTCTCTCATAAAGATTTTATGATATCCTGTGAAGCAATCCACGAATGATTGTAACTCACATTTTGCATAGTTATCAATGAGTATGTGGATGTTTGGGAGTGGGAAGTTGTCCTTGGGACTAGCCCGATTGACACCCCGGCAGTCAACGCTTATTCGGACATTTCCGTTTTTCTTGGGTACCGGCACTATTTTGGCCAACCATGTCGGGTACGAAGTTACTTCTACTACTCCAGACTTAATTTGTTTTTCCACTTTATTCTTGATGTGGATACTAAGATATGGCAACAACCATGTTTTCTGCTTGATCGGAGCAAAACCCGCATTGATGGGTAGTCTGTGGGCCACAATGCCAGTACTTAACCCGATATGTCAGCATATGACCATGCGAAAATGTCCATATATTCTCTTAGCAGGTTTATTAGCTCTTCCTTTTGAGGTGCTTCCAAATGCGCACTTATCCTGGTTTCTTTGATTGTTTCCTCATCTCCTAGATTGATCGCTTTTGTTACATCTAGGTTCGACTTTTGCTTATTGTCAAACTGTTCTACCTCCTCTACGAGACTCTCAGGTAACATTGTTTCTTTGTCGTAGTCTTCATATTCCTCTTTTCCTACGTCACTTGACTCACTCGTTTTGCAACATGTCATGACATTTAAGGTTGTTTTATTACTGAAAAATCAAGGCAAAGCAAGGTTATTATAAAACATATGCATAAGTAAATAAAAGAAAAGATTATTTTTTCCCATAATTCGAGGCTTCATTAATTTCGACTAAAAAAGAAGTATCGTGGTCCTGACTCGAATGAACATCGAGTCATTTCTATTTTTGAAAACATTCTGAGGTAATTAAAAGGGCAAATGGTGAGTAATGGGGCCTCGACCGATTCTTGCCGATTTTGAAGCATAAATTCATCATTTCTCTACTGAAGAGCCAAGAGCGGGGTAGAGTCTAGTTGGATAATTGCTCGCTCAGATCAATATCACGGATGGTGGGGACTTCAATGCATTCTTCCAATACCACCAGGTAGTCTTCCTCTCGGAATAGCATCCCTAACCCTTCTTCTATGCTTCTGATACAAGAACGGATACGCGAAAACGAGAAATTAAGAAGATAAACAAAGAAAACGAAAAGATAGATAATTTGACACAACTTAAGATTCAATTTAGCAACCAAAGTTATATAAAACTAAGACCTCTAAATTATCATCAAAAGAAACACCAAATTCCTAAGTTGACCTCAAGGGAATTGAATTCCCAAGCAACCAACCTCTCAACAATACAAGATTCAACAAGAGTCTACCAAAGGCCTCTCACAAGTTTCTCTCTCTAGAGATAACCCTAAAAATTCTCAAAATATTCATAATTCATCAAAAGTTCTCTCATGAAATAAAAATACTAGCTATTTATGCGAATGAAATAAAGAAGACACTACATTATTACATTTATACCCTTAATGAAGTAAGGGCCTTGTTTGGATGTCTTCCATGGAAGTGAAACTTGAAAAGGTTTGCATTTAAGTACTAGCCCCTTTTGCATGCATAGCCTCCTTCTCCAAATAGCCTCTAAGCTATCTTCCATATCTTGAATTTGACGTTCTTGAAGCCTTCCATCCAAGCTATCTCCCATATCTTAAAGGCCATCCTATGTGGACCTCCCATGATCTTCAAAGACTCCATCTTCATGAAGTTCGATGGAGTTGGTCTGGTATCATTCTCCCCTTCTTGAAAAGGATTCGTCCTCGAATCTAAACCTTGCAAAACTAAAAAGGAGACAAAGAAAAACCAATTCCTCAAAGGATGAGGGTTAGTGTTAGGGTGGACTAACCTACCACCATGCCAAGTAAGCACAAGTTTGTGATATAGCCAA
>NW_026715596.1:0-19903 GCF_029784015.1 Lycium ferocissimum | reverse complement strand
GGGAGTCACCCCCGGGGTCCCGCCCTCGGCCTGGTAGGTCTAAGACATGCCGTACGAGAGATGGGTAAGCTTTACGTACACGGATTGCGTCTCACGCTCGTCAAATCTTAGTTCCCGTTTCGTCCAAAAGCGCAAATGGTCATCTTTAATTACTATTCATGAAAGTTAACATTTCAATCTTTGACTATACTTGGCTACCGAAATTTCGGCGACGCTTCCCTATAAATAGGACACCCCCGAGATTCAACTCGGCTTAAGACAATCAACAACAACTTGACCTTACTACCAACAACATTAATAAGAAATCAAAATGCGTTCTAGTACGAGTAGTATTCCTTTCTTTATAACGCAATAACTTCCACTCTAACTTCACACTTGCAATGCAATATCGACATTTTCATATACATCAAAATCATTATAATACCATTCGGAAGCATATCATAACATTTCTACAATATATACATAAGATATACAATTTATGCAAACTTTCCATCCAAGCCATAACTTATTCAATTCTTCCAACCTTTAACATACAAATTCATAACACATTTCCATCCTCCAAATTCATCAACATTAATCATGGTTTGCACCTTAAGTACTTTATTTTCATAATTTTTATAAAATCATACTAAACGACATAAGCTTCCACATTCCATTTCTATGCAAATTTATATCATTTCTCTTACCCTTACATTGCAAAGATCACAACTATACCACTAACACACTAAACCACATTAATTCCTTTCCGTTCCATTTTCACCCATATCCAGCCCCACCACATATTTCTAGCTTCGACCAAATTTATTCACCTTTCGTTTACAATATAAATTCCGCCATAACTATAACTAGGATACAACATAGAAATCCACACGTTCCAACATACCATTGTACACACACACACGGCTACCTACCTACATGCACACACACACGGCCACACACTTCAACACACCACATTCCTTTAATTTTCATTCATCACAACCCTTATAAATTTTCTATAACATGAAAAGAAAGCATAAAATTCTTGCTTGTCCTTAACCTCATGGCACACGGCCATGCATGGTTTCACCTACACACACGGCTATGCACATATACACCACACTCCCTTAACCCTCATCCAACTCAAATCATTATAACACATAAATTCATTCCATAATACAAAACATAAGAATCTTACCTTTTCTTGAAATTTCAATCTTCCACAAACGAAGTTCTTTCTCCAAACCAATTATGCTACGTTGAAGAGCGCCCTAAACTTGTTGTAAATTCAAAGAGAACAAGATTTTTAAGGCAAGGACTAAGGCTCCAAAAATTTCTTCTTTTCCTTTCTTCTTTTTCTCCTTTGGCCGAAGGCCTCCTCTTTTTCTTTTCTTGAGTTTTCTTTTGATTTCTTGAGAATTCTAGAGGGCTTATGATATAATATAGCCCCCCATGCTAATTTCATCACATGGATTAATTAAAATCCATGGATTTTGGGCCATTAAGTGGCCGGCCAAGCCCCCCTAGAATTGGGCCTCATTCATTTTTTTCTTCCAAGCCCAAATCCTTATAATTCTTGTCTTAAAATTCCCGAAACAATTTTATAAAATTCTAAGTTTGCCCTTAGGCCCCTTTTGATAATTCCGCACTAGTGTTTCCGTAGCCGACATATTCATGCTAATAAAATCCAAATGGAGCCTTATTTCTTACAAACAAAAATTATTCCGAACCTTCCAAAGTTTCTCCAAATGCGCAAAAATGCCGGATGTAACATCCGGTTCTGTCTGTGAAAGTTACGGACTTTCGTAGTTTTCGGAGTCGTTTAGGAACAGAACTCTTTAAAACCAAATTTTTATGCCACTTTTAAAACTTAGTCATACAAAGACATAAAGGCCAATATTTCATCATATCATGCTTATAAAGATCAAAAAACAAATAATAATCATAGACGTGGTCGGATCGCGAAGAGTAGAATTTCCTCGATACTCATATCATAGCCTATTTAAGACTAAGGCATGCCAAAAGAAGGAAGGGTTGCGCTTACATACCCTCGATCGCTTCAACGCCAATCAAACTCAAGCTAACTCCAACTTACGTCTCGGGCTGCCCAAGGTCTACAACCAATTCATAATATGTCAAACATTAGCTATAAACATTTGGGCATTTAATTCCAATTTAGCCCCTAATTCTACGAAATTTGGGCGGCATTTCCCCTAAATAGGCCACCCCGAGAATTTAACTCGCCAAATCAATCAACAACAACAACAACAACCAACCTAACAATATTAATAACCAATCCGAAAGGCAATATAGCATTAATAACTCTCTTTTTACATCATTCGACAACATTTGATATATTCGATTCAACGGCCACATTCAAGCCAACATCAACGCTTATACATTCATATACTAATCCAAATCCATACCAACAACATTCAACAACATTTTAAACAATTCATACAATATTTCCAACAATCCAACAAAGCTCCAATTTGCCCGAAACTGTCCCCAAACCCGAGACACATATATAACCCATTTCTAACTTCCGAATCATGATTTGCATCAACAATCCGCACTATAACAATGTCATTCTCATACTTATACAAGTTACATCAAATGTACAATTGCCTCCAATTCAGCCCACAACACTAACGATATCAATTTGAGTCATTAAACTATTATCGTCGACATAGAATTCATAACGACGACAACTAAACAAGAAGCGATATTAATTCATTCTTTGCCATATTCCATGATCATTTTCGGCCAACACACACACATATATACATATTGATGATTCTCATTCATTCTTCACCCTACAATGATCATCACATACTAACTAGACCTTAATTCATCACTCAAACATAACACAACACACATACACTTCACACGGCTAGAACACCATACACACCACTCACTTCCAACATACTATTTTTCATGATTTTCATCCATATTAGCATACTACAACCTACATACAACCTTTATAACATACAAAACATAATCAATTCTTACCTTTCCTCTTCAATTCCACAATAGGCTAGGGTTTCCAAAGATGAAAATTAGCGGGGTTGATCGCTCCAACGACACTTCCACGCTACTTAGGGACCTCAAAATAGTGGGTTTGCATCAACAAAATAATTTTGGGATGGCTTGTTCTGACTTGATTTTTTCTTGGTTGGCCGAGAGCCTCGGCGGTGTTCTTCCCACTTCTAATTTTTTCTAAGTGTTGAGAAAATGAACTTGGATGACTTAGAAGTCATCTTTTATATATTAGCAAGACTTGTACATGTGTCTATGGCCCACACAATGTGTTGGAGCAATTAAAATTAAACACAAAATGGGTGGGCACCACTCAATACCACACGGCTAACATGTGGAAAAGATGAATGATTTTCAACTTCCATTATATTCCAATTTTGGTCCCAAATTTTCCTAATTGTTCCATACCAACAAATCCATGCACAACTTATGACTCAAAATAAAATCGAAGGTCAAAAGTCTCGACTTTGTATCCCGGAATAGTTTGAACCCTAACTTGTCATAATTGAGCCAAATTGTCCCAATATACAAAAATGCGGGATATAACATCCTCCCCCCCTTTAGAACATTCGTCCTCGAATGTTAGATTAACCTTACAGGATCTCATAAGCATTTGGGGGAGTTTCTCCTACAATCATCACAAACAGTTCATACATCAATCAACATAACCAATTAAAGAGTCTAAATTACCTGATTATTTGCCTTATGTTCGCATTTCCCATTCCAAGTAGACGGTACTTTAATCCCAACGTTCTGATTCCCTGATTTGCCATCTATACACTGTTGCTCACTTGAGCTTCGTTATTCTGTCCAATTAATGTCTTCCCTATACCGCCACGTTGGTTGCCGGAATACACATATCTGTTAATAAAACCAGGTATGAGACATTACACACACACGCAGACATACCGTCGCTATCGTCTCATTTACAAAATATTTCCAACACTGTTCGAACTCACCCCAATTTTAAAATCGTGATACATCTTTTCCTCTTTACCGGTCTAATCTGCCTCGTTCTACGTAACCACTTAAGGTTCCGACCCACTCCGCACACTCTAACTTCCTTTGGATTACTCTAGCTTCTCATTTGTTTCTTTCGTCTGAATTTGTGAGATTTTCAGAAAACTTCCCAGGGGGTCACCCATCCCAAAATTTCTCTCACTCCAGCACGCTTAACCTCGGAATTCTGATGAAATACGGTGCTTTAATATTCGTCTGATAGCGTTCACGTCGCCACATGACCTTCGGTACACAACCTGAAGTAAATTGAAGTCTTAACAGTTTTCAAAACGTTCTCACGACACAATTACCGTTTTACCCTTCTCGATCCCCCGCGCTCACCTTTCTCTTACAAATACGATTACCTTTCGTCCTCGACTTCCAGATTCACTATAATGATAAACATACCTTAATCGCCTTAATTTATGAATACTCGATTATCGGTCCTTAAATTTCTGCTTACGGCTATTAAATATCAACCATACAACAATATACATACATAACAACATATATCTCAGTAAGGATTCATATACCTGTAGTCGCATCTGGTGACGCTCCTTGCTCCTGTCTATTGACCAACGCATATAGGCGGTTCGAAGGACCGCTAAAACTGGAGGCTCCGCCACGGCCTCTACCACGGCCGTCGGTGCCGCATACCCCCGCCCGAGGGCGCATAGCCGCAAAGAGGATGAATCACAACCGACCCGCAGGGGCGAGCCGTCCCACCTGAACCACCTCTGTACGGACACTCCCTCATAACATGGCCTTGACGGCCGCAAGTGAAACAAGCGCCTGTAACGCGACGGCATTCCCCTAAATGGTGCCTGCCGCACCGAAGGACACTGTGGCATAAACGGCCTCGTCTGGCTCGAGCCTCCATCCGACTGCAAACTCACAGCTCCAGCTCGTCCCACCCCCGAATAACCCGCACTCTCCGATCTCCTACCGGAAAACCGTGGGGGTGCTCCGCGCCGGGCCGGGGAGGGATATCTCGCTCGCCGCCGCCGAGGTCGCCGCCGAAAATCCCCGTACGCATCAGCCCTCTTGGGTCGGCCCCGTCATCAACCCGATCCCTCGGCCGACGCTCGAAGGGCGGCCCTCCATGCCCGGGCATAGGCCTCCGTATACGGGCAATATCCATACGGCCGGGCCGGCCAACACCAAGCAAATGCCTGGCCAACAGCATCGTCCGCCCCACTATATATCGGCGCATCCGGTCGGTCATGTCGCCGACATGCAGCGCGCATTATCCGGCCGCCGAATCGAACCTCTAAATCGTACCTCCCGAATCAAGTTCGCCCTCTCGCTCAACAAAGAGGAATTTGCTCACTCCGGCTCGCCCACCTCCGGATGCGTAAAAAATGGCCAGAAGGCCTCCGTAAACTCGCCCCCGCATACGGTTGGAGGGCACCCTCGCCTCGGAGCGCATCCAAGACTCGTACCAATTAGTCGCTACATCGTGCAACCGGTATGACGCCATCTCAACCGACTCGTCTCGGAAGCACTAATCAATCGCAGGGTACACACGCCCGTCGGATGAACTCATGAGGGTCCTGCGGGCTTTGACCCGAAAAACTCGGTGGGCCACAAAGTAAAATCACGGGCCCCGTGACTATCGCGCCGTTCACGCGATCCTCCCCTCGCTCCCCTGTCCGTGGACCTCGCCCCGCTACCAACCGAGTCAACAACCGGACCGCCCTCGCAAGGTCCCATCATCCGCCCCTAGCCGGGGAGCCGGAGGGCGTACTCGAACCTCGGGAGGTGGCGTCAGAGCCCCTAAGCCGTCTTTGCGGTGGGTCGCTCCAAATCCCTCCGATACCGGCGGCGTAGCGAACCGGTCGGAGGCACAATATCCGGCTCAACTGGGCACGAGCCCTAGTAGTCGCCGGCTCGCCCGGTCTCACCTCGCCGCCGTAGGAGCCCTTCTGGGCAACTGTGGCCTTCCTCGGAGGCATCGCTGAAATCATAACAATTTGTCAGGGGAGAGTCATCCTGATAACACAGCTCTATCGCACGATCTAAGATCAGAAGGAAAGATAACATCCTAAATGTCCTGTAGCCTCCTGTTTATAGATGTGGTGCACAACACACCGATAAACAAGACTCTACTAGACACGGTCTGTGGACATTCCGAGGACGAACCGCTCTGATACCACTTCTGTCACGACCCAACCCCGTAGGCCGCGACTAGCGCCCGAACTGGGCACCCGAACACACATATTCAACGGAATCACATCAAATGATCTACACGTATACAAATATCACATCTAGTGTCAAACCATTACAAACACAAACACAGATATATCAGAAGCCGGTAAGGCTATGTTTCAAACTTATATTATTTCCAGAAAAATTTCGGCAGAGTTTTCTTTGTTTTTCTGACTATCCAAAATAACCCTGCACGCAGAAAATACCAACAAAGGCCACACAGGGCCAACAGATCGACATTTATATATACATATATATATATGCAAGCCGACAAGGCTGCCATGGCGAACAGAATCGCCCAAAACATATATCATACAAGTCTAACCGAACAGACTGGGCACAACCCACACGTATATATCCACACACTTAAACAGAAAGACAAAATCATGTGACGGGACAGGGCCCCGCCGTACCCCTGGACAAACAAATACATATGCCACGAACGAATATGTACCAAAATGTGGGCTCCGGAACAAAGGAGCACTCCAAGACCGCCGACGGGGAATCCTAAGCCGGCGATCACCAAAATCAGATACGTACCGCGGGCACGAAACGCGGCCCCGAAGAGAGGGGTCGACGAAATATGTACCGAGCATGTAAAGCATAGAATACCATAATCGAATCGTACCGAAACGAGGAGGACGGAAAAGTAGCATAATAACCGTAAAAATCATAACACTTGCCTTTGAAACATAAATCATACGTATCCATTTCATATACAGCTCATCACGGGACTGAGAAATAGAGTCAGAAAATCATCTCGTACACATGCATAGATATAATGTGCCCCGGCCCTCTAGTGAGAGGCACGGTAAGTAAAGCCATCAGATACATATACATATAACGTGCCCCGGCCCTTTAATGAGGGACGCGGTAAGTAAAATCATCATATCATATACATATAACGTGCCCCGGCCCTCTAGTGAGGGACGCGGTGAATGAAGTCATCATATGCCATCTGGCCACCTCCCCATATCATCATACCATAATCATATCATATAACATGCCCCGCCCTCTAGTGAGGGGCGCGGTGAATCATACCGTGGAATCGTGCACGAATACATGCTGCCCGGCCCGGACGCGATGAAAGAGGTCATAATAGCTCGCACGAACAGTAGTGAGAAACCATATACACAAATCATCATCACGGACTCAATCAACATAATCAAACGAAATCTCATTTTTAAAGCTAAATAACGGTCAAGTCGAGTTCCTTCCGAAAAATCGACCGAGAACATATCAAGTAGTGTTTTAGAAATTGTAGGTACGTGTTGAAATCATATGACATAGCTCGTGGAAATCAAAAACATAGTCGTCATTATAGACTCAGTCGGATAGTCGAAGCGAAAGATTGTTTCAAAACCAAGACAATAGTCAAATCGAATTTTCTTTCGAATATTACACGGGAACATATCAACCCGAACTTTAGAAACCGTAGTCATGTATCAAAATCATATACGTAAAATCATTATCATAACTCAAAAGGTAAGTAAACTGATCGTACTTGAAATCGGGATTCATAATCATATCTTATTCTTGCAAAAGTCGTCAGAAGTACATAAAGGAGAGTCGCGGGACCCACGAACGGGTGTCGACCCGAGCCGGTGACCGCCTATGGAAAACATAGTCGTCATACATCATGGAATCATTTTTGAGCATATCGAGGCGATCCGGTTCCGTCTGCCGAAAGTTACGGACTTTCGTAGTTTTCGAGTCGTTTAGGAACAAAACTCTTTAAAACCAAATTTTTATGCCACTTTTAAAACTTAGTCATACAAAGACATAAAGGCCAATATTTCATCATATCATGCTTATAAAGATCAAGAAACAAATAATAATCATAGACGTGGTCGGATCGTGAGAGTAGAATTTCCTCGATACTCGTATCATAGCCTATTTAAGACTAAGGCATGCCAAAAGAAGGAAGGGTTGCGCTTTACATACCTCGATCGCTTCCAACGCCAATCCAAACTCAAGCTAACTCCAACTTACGTCTCGGGCTGCCCAAGGTCTACAACCAATTCATAATATGCCAAACATTAGCTATAAACATTTGGGCATTTAATTCCAATTTAGCCCCTAATTCTACAGAAATTTGGGCAGCATTTCCCCTGTAAATAGGCCACCCCGAGAATTTAACTCGGCCAAATCAATCAACAACAACAACAACAACCAACCTAACAATATTAATAACCAATCCGAAAGGCAATATAGCATTAATAACTCTCTTTTACATCATTCGACAACATTTGATATATTCGATTCAACGGCCACATTCAAGCCAACATCAACGCTTATACATTCATATACTAATCCAAACAACATTCAACAACATTTTAAACAATTCATACAATATTTCCAACAATCCAACAAAGCTCCAATTTGCCCGAAAACTGTCCCCAAACCCGAGACACATCTATAACCCATTTCTAACTTCCGAATCATGATTTGCATCAACAATCCGCACTATAACAATGTCATTCTCATAGTTATACAAGTTACATCAAATGTACAATTGCCTCCAATTCAGCCCACAACACTAACGATATCAATTTGAGTCATTAAACTATTATCGTCGACATAGAATTCATAACGACGACAACTAAACAAGAAGCGATATTAATTCATTCTTTGCCATATTCCATGATCATTTTCGGCCAACACACACACATATATACATATTGATGATTCTCATTCATTCTTCACCCTGCAATGATCATCACATACTAATTAGACCTTAATTCATCACTCAAACATAACACAACACACATACACTTCACACGGCTACAACACCACACACACCACTCACTTCCAACATACTATTTTTCATGATTTTCATCCATATTAGCATACTACAACATACATACAACCTTTATAACATACAAAACATAATCAATTCTTACCTTTCCTCTTCAATTCCACAATAGGCTAGGGTTTCCAAAGATGAAAACTAGCGGGTTGATCGCTCCAACGACACTTCCACGCTACTTAGGGACCTCAAAATAGTGGGTTTGCATCAACAAAATAATTTTGGAAGGGCTTGAAATGAAGTTGATTTTTTTCTTGGTTGGCCGAGAGCCTCCTTTTGAGGTGCTCTTCACTTCTAATTTTTTCTAAGTGTTGAGAAAATGAACTTGGATGACTTAGAAGTCATCTTTTATATATTAGCAAGACTTGTACATGTGTCTATGGCCCACACCAATGTGTTGGAGCAATTAGAATTAAACACAAAATGGGTGGGCACCACTCCAATACCACACGGCTACAATGTGGAAATGATGAATGATTTTCAACTTCCATTAATTCCAATTTTGGTCCCAAATTTTCCTAATTGTTCCATACCAACAAATCCATGCACAACTTATGACTCAAAATAAAATCGAAGGTCAAAAGTCTCGACTTTGTATCCCGGAATAGTTTGAACCCTAACTTATCATAATTGAGCCAAATTGTCCCAATATACAAAAATGCGGGATATAACATTTTACTTGATTTGAGAAGGACGAAAAGCATGTTTTTTTTGAGAAGCTAACATTATGCATTCATTTCATGATTTAAGAGTCCAAGAAGATTATGAATATCACGAGGATCGCCGAGTTCGCCGGCCCTAAGTAAGGGTGCCCATCATGCCCTATCAAAAGTTGGTGTGACATAATGCTCTGCAAGTTGTTCATGAATTTAATGAATAATGTATTCAGGCCTCTCTTGGACTTATTCGTAATCGTATTCATTGATGATATTCTGGTGTATTCTCGCACAGAATCAGAACATGCAGATCATTTACGTATCGTTCTTGGAATTCTTCGAGCTCGAGAATTGTATGCAAAATTCTCAAAGTGTGAGTTCTGGTTAAATTCTGTGACATTTCTGGGCCATGTGATTTCGGATGATGGCATAGAGTCGACATGCAGAAAATTGAAGCGGTGAAGACTTGGCCAAGGCCTACGACACCCACAAGAATTCGTAGTTTTCTAGGGGTTGGCAAAGCATTATAGAAGATTTGTAGAGGGCTTTTCATCTATTTCAAATTTCCGTTGACGAAGCTAACCCTTAAGTCGTTTAAATTTCAGTGGAATGATGCTTGTGAGCGTGTGCCTTCCAGGAGTTGAAGAATAGATTGACCTCAGCCCCAGTCTTAACGCTTCCAGAAGGCCCGGATGGCTATGTTGTGTATTGTGATTCGTCCGGTGTTGGGCTAGGATGTGTACTAATGCAGCATGGGAGAGTCATTGCTTATGCTTCGAGGCAATTGCGAAAGCATGAAAAGAATTACCCAACTCATGATCTCGAACTAGCTGCAGTCATTCATGCATTGAAAATGTGGAGACATTATTTGTATGGTGTGCATGTTGATATCTATACAGATCATAAGAGTCTTCAATATATTTTCAAACAAAAAGAGTTGAATCTACGGCAGAGGCGGTGGCTAGAATTATTGAAAGATTATGATGTTAATATTTTATACCACCCCGGAAAAGCTAATGTAGTGGCCGATGCACTTAGCCGCTGATCAATGGGTAGCTTGTGTGAAATCCCATCGGAAAGAAAGAAATGATTCATGAACTCCACCAGCTAGCTAATCTTGGAGTACGTATAATTGACTCAGGTGATGCAGGAATTAGTGTTAATGATCCTATAGTTTCTTCCCTGAATGCGGAAGTAAAAGAGCGACAGTACGAAGATCCTCAATTAATCCATTATAGGGAGGTATGTTATGCAAAAGAGGAGTCACCATTTTAAATTTCCATAGAAGGAGTTCGTAGATACCGAGGCAGGCTATGTGTACCAAACGTGGCAGAATTACGTCGTCGAATCCTAGAAGAAGCTCACTATTCTCTGTATTCTATCCATCCAGGAACGACAAAAATGTATCATGATCTGAAAGTGATGTATTGGTGGGATGGCATGAAAAGAGACATAGCAGAAATTGTAGCACAATGTCCAAATTGCCAACAAGGAAGGTAGAACATCAAAAGCGTGGTGATTATTGCAAGCAATAGAAATTCCCACGTGAAACGGGAAGTGATCAATATGGATTTTATTGGTAGGATTGCCCCGTTCCCGAGGAAACTATGATTCCATATGGGTAATCGTATCGTACTCACAAAAGGTTCATTTTCCCAACAAAACCACCTACTCAAGAACATTATGTGAGGTCAGATATTAAAGAAATTGTAAGGCTTCATGGTATTCCAATATCTATCATTACGGACCGAGGAGCACAGTTTACAGCCAAATTCTGGAAATCCTTCCAAGAAGGTCTAGGTACTCAGGTGAAGCTTAGCACGACATTTCATCCGCAGACTGATGGACAGGCTGAGCGCACTATACAGACCTTGGAGGATTTGTTAAGGGCATGTGTTTTAGATTTTGGTGGTAGTTGGGATGACCACTTGCCCCTAATCGAGTTCGCATATAATAATAGCTACCATTCCAGTATCCAAATGGCCCCGTATGAAGCGTTATATGGAAGGAAGTGCAGATCTCCGATCGGATGGTTTGATGTCGAAGAAGTACAATGAATGGGCCCCGAGTTGATTCAACAAGCGGTAGAAAAGGTCAAGCTGATCCGAGATCGATTGTTGACAGTTCAAAGTCGCCAAAAGTCTTATGCGGATAACCGCCGGCGAGATCTAGAATTTTAAGTCAATGATTGGGTGTTTTTGAAAGTATCACCAATGAAAGGAGTCATGCGGTTTGGTAAGAAAGGAAAGTTAAGTCCTCGATATATTGGACCCTATAGAATCACCCGCAAGGTGGGTCAAGTAGCCTATGAACAGGACTTGCCTTCAGAGCTTGAATTAGTTCATCCAAAGATTTCATGTTTCAATGCTCCGCAAATGTGTTGGAGATCCCACAAAGATTGTGCCAGTCGATGATGTCCAGATTACAGAAAAGCTAACTTATGAAGAAGTGCCTATTGCCATATTAGACAGGCAAGTACGGAGACTTCGGAATAAAGAAATAGCTTCAGTCAATGTTTTATGGCGAAATGACAATCGGGAAGAGATGACTTGGGAAGCGGAAGAGAAGATGAAATCCACATATCCACATTTATTTCAGCCCCTGGAAGAGACCTGTGATGAGACGTCGAAATGATAAGGTATGTATGCTTTTCTTTTATGTGTATGGGTCGTGTGAGGCCAAATTTATATCGTTATTGTGTTGTGGCCCTGTGAGGCAATGATATTATGGGTTGTTGTGACTGGATGGTAACGCCATATTACAGGGGAAACTCTGGCAAAATTTTTCTAGAATTCCTAGCAATTTAACATTCGAGGACGAATGTTCCAAAAGGGGGGAAGAATGTTACACCTCGGAAATTTCCCCTTAGAGTACAAGTGAATAGACTCGCGAAGGGCATGATGAATACGAGGTTTGGTTAAGTAAGAAATAGTGTGTGATGGCCCTAATTAAGATTTCCAAAGGCATCCGAGTTAAGGCAAGAAAGTTGTTAGGGAAGCGAGCTATAAGTTAGTGTGTCGGACGAGAACTATGAGTATTGAGTTAATGGTGCCTTAAGGATGTTATGGAGAAGAGTTATAACGTCCCCGAGATTTTAATGAAGTGATAAACAAGTGCTAAGAAGGTTCCATAAGGATTGGAGATCAAACGAGACAACGGGAACCATTCCGGTGGAACTGTGAGTTCCACGACCATGTTCCACGGACAACACCATGATCCACGGACCGTGAATGTGTCCATGGAACAGCCAGCAAAGAAGATGGCTGGCTGGTCGTGAACCATGACCAGTTCCACGACCAACAAAGGGTTCCACGGACCGTGAAGCTGTCCGTGGAAGTCCCACCGGCTGAAACTATTTCAAGTCTTTAAATGTGAGTCCACTTTATTTATTTCATTTCCATACACGACTTCACTCTCTCAAGACCTCTAGAACCTTCTCTATAATTCATCCACAAAAAAACCAAGAGAATCAAGGATCAACAACAAGATTTGAAGTGAATCAAGCCTATGAAACATTATTAAAGCCATCAAAGTCAAGAAATCCAAGAAAGGTGGAAATACGGTTTTTGTGCAAAAGGGGTATTATCATTCAAGGTCTATTCCTCTATCATTCAAGGTAAGTTTCATGATATTTACATGTTGTTTGAAGCATTATTAAGATGAAACACTTAGATTATGAAAGAGTATGGAAGATGGGTTATAAATGGATGAATAATGTCATTTTGGAATAGTAGTTGAAAGGAATCGTGAAAATGAATACGTTGAGATTATGAATGCATTATAAATGATATTTAGAGCATGAAATACGCATTGGATACGAAAGAATACGATGGTGAACTTTAGTCACGAATATGGAGAATTGAGGGGAAATTATGAAATGCGAATCATGTAAATGAACGACGATTGTTATTAGTGATATTGTGATGGTTGTTATGGGCGTTGGAAGTTGATATGGAATATGGCAGAAAGTAGTATAAACAAAGGAAACGCTGCCCAATTTTCTTTAGCCTTAAGAGGCACGATTTTATAATTGCCTAGCTAACGACGATACGAATTCTCTTGAAGGTAAAGACGAGGGCGTTAGAGGAGAACGAGCAATCTAGAAGAGTAGCTAAATGACAAAGGTATGTGAGGCTTTACCCTTCTTTCTAAGGCATGAATCTTATGTATGATGATCCTTCCTCCTCGAGAACCCTCCCACGTTCCGAAAGGCGAAGCGCCCATGTTCATGAATAGTTAGACAAGATAAGAATACGCTATGACCACGATAATGATAATAATAAGTTTAAGCCTAAGGATTCTAGGGATTACGACATGACGAACCTACGAAGTTAATGATAACGACTATGACCCATTGATGCTCTCTCCTACATGTACTCACCTTAAATTGTAAATCCCTTCAAGGTGGGATATGATGCTTATGCTTATTCCATAACATGATCGGGGGTTCACGACCTTATGTCACCCCGACATAGATATAGTTGTCCTTAAGCTCGAATGCATGTGTTGATGACATGTATGTGTATACGTAACTAAGGATGCTAAATACGGTAAAATTATGACAAGCTTATGAGACGATAAGTAATAATGAAACGACGATATGTCTATGAAATGAATGATAGTGATGGGTCTATGAAATGTATGGTATGTATGATGATGTGATTCTACTGCACCTAATTGGCCGGACATGTCACCGCTACGGCGGGCTGCTATGATTCCACCGCACCGAGAAAAGGGTGGACATGACCACCACTAGTGGGCTGCATATGATGGTTACCCGGACGCGGGTTAACGACATGATGATGTATGAGTGATGTGAAGATGCTTGTATGTTATGATGATGTATATGATATGCTTATGTATGACGTATCTATATGTAAAAGAGTACACAGGTTATATCTTCATCTCATGACTTATGATTTCCCGATTATGTTTATTTCATTCCTGCCTTACATACTCAGTACAATATTCTTACTGACGTCCGTTTTCTTTGGACGTTGTGTTCATGCCCAGAGGTAGGCAGGGAGACGGTGTTGATCCCTAAGAGCTAGTAGCTGGTTTGTGAGCATTCAATTTTTCGGAGGTGCTATTGATTATTCTTTTGGTACATATATATATATATATCCATGATTTGGGAACGACGGGGTCCTGTCCCGTCTGTATGTTCAGTATTCTAGTAGAGGCTCGTAGATACGCATGTGTGGGTAATAAGGTCCCATAATGTTTATGTATATGCAAGTATATATATACGTAGGTATATGTATCATTTTGATGACATAAAGGCTTATGTTTGTAAAAGTAAATGTGTTTCCCATGATGGTCCAATTACATGAATTTAAGCGCATGTTATGAACGAAAGGCTATGGGTAACGGGACGAGTGGTATTCGGTGGTTAGCCTCGGATACCCGTCATGGCCCGTAGTTCGAGTCGTGACAAAGAAGGTTCCATAAGGATTGGAGATCAAACGAGTCGACGAAAACAAGATCGGAACCCACGGCATTATACGACGACATATCGGCGTATAAAATACACGGACCGTATGTCCGGCCGTAGGTTCAGACCAGAATGGCATGCCTCCATCGGACCAAATATACGATCCGGAGAGATACGGTTCGTGAAAATTATACGGACCATATGTTGGTCCGTATATTCTCAAGGCCTTATTTATGTATTTAATAAGGGATCCAAGTTTTATTTCATTTCATTTCCATTTCACTCCCCTTCTTTCTAAAACATCTCTCCACATTTCTCCCACAAGTTTTCAAGAGAATTAGTGTTCAACTTCATCAAACCAAGAGAATCAAGTATAAGAAACCCATTAAAGTTCATCCGAAGCAAGAATCCAAGTGAACGAAAAACTATGGTTTTGCTCAAGTGGGGTATTTGCACCCGAGGTTCATTCCTGTTACACCTCGGAAAAATTTTTGTTGATGCACAGTGGATAGGCTAATGAGGTTTATGAAGTATACGATGTTTCCATAAGTAAAAACTAGCGTTTGATGATTCTAAATAAGATTTGAAAGACATTCGAGTTAAGGAAAGAAAGTTATTAAGAGAAGCGGGTTATAAGTTGAGTGTGTTGGGCAAACTGCGAGTATTGAACTAATGATGTCTTAAGGATGTCTTGGAGAAGAGTTATAACGACCGTTAGATTGCTAATGAAGTGATAAACAAGTGTTAAGAAGGTCCCATAAGGATTTGAGGACAAACGAGACGACGGGAACAAGTTCGGAGAAGCAGTGAGTTCCACGACCACTTCCACGGCCCAGATAATATTCCACGGACCGTGGATGGGTCCGTGGAACTGCCAGCAGAGGAGGTGGCTGGCTGGTCATGAACCACGACCAGTTCCACGGCCAGCACTTGGTTCCACGGACCGTGGAACACCCGACGGGCTGAAATGATACAAGTTTATAAATGTGTTGCCACTTCATTTATTTCATTCCATACACTCCTCCATCTCTCTCAAAGCCTCTAGAACCTTCCATACACTTCAACCACACGAAATCAAGGAAAAATTGTGATCAACTTCATCAAACCAACAAGAATCAAGTGTAAGAAACCTCACCAAAGTCATCTAAGCCAAGAAATTCAAGAAAGGGTGAAATAGGGTTTTGGTGCAAGAAGTGTATTACCATCCAAGGCTTGTTCCTCCATCATATAAGGTAAGATTTATGATGTTTCCATGTTGTTTGAAGTATTGTAAAGTTGAAACACTTGGATTACATAAGAAAATATGAAATGGGTCATGAATGTGCAAGAGTGCCACTTTTGAGTGAATGTTTGGAATGAGTTATAGTTCTTGGTACATTATGAATATAAATATGTTATAAATGATATTTAGAACATAGAGTGAGTATTGTATATGAAATAACACGATAGTGAACTTGGTCATGAATATGGAGAATTTGGAGAGAAATTCCTAAATGTGGATAATGCGAATGGATGATGCTTATCGTTTATGATATTGTGATCGTTGTTATGAATGTTGAGGGTTGATATGGAATATGGCGGAAAGTAGTATAAACAAAGGAAACACTGCCCAATTTTCTATAGCTTTAGTAAGTACGCTCTCATGATTGTCTAACTAATGTTGATACGAATCCCATTGAAGGTATTAACGAGTGCATTGAAAGAAGATGAGCAAGCAATCGAGTAGTTAAAAGGCAAAGGTATGTAAGGCTCGACCTTTTCTTTCTAAGGCATGACTCTATGGTATGAATCCTCCTATCCTTCTATGATCTCTCTACACATATGTATGTATCAGAAATGATGAGTCTACGTTATAGAGAGCTCGCACGAGATGAATTAAGAAGTATGATATGAATATGATGATGAGCCGAGTCTAGAGATCCTAAGACTTATGATACGAGATTTCTACAAAGTTAATGATCTTCATACGACTCCCCGCTATTATTCATTATTGATAGACCCATCTTAAAATGTTGGCCTCTTTCCCTTCAAGGCATGATCTTCCTCCGTCTCCATGAATCTCCCAAACTCCGAAGGACTAAGAGCCTACGTTCATAAAGGGCCATACAAAAGAAAGATAAGAGATCTATTATGAGCACGATAGTAATGACGATGAGTCCATGACTATAGGGAGCTATACATGTATAAGATAAAGAAGGGAGATAAGACACGGGCACGGTAAGTGACGATGATGAGCTAAATCGAAAGAGTCCTAGAGTGAGAAATGACGCCCACGAAGTCAATAACTCTATGTATGATCCCATTGATGCTTTCCTTGTGAACACTCACCTTAAAATATTAGTCCCTTCAAGGTGAGATACGGTAATCTGATTACTCCATAACATAATCGGGGTTCCACGACCTTACGTCGCCCCGACATGGCTATAGATGCCTATGAGTCCCAATATATGTTGTGATGATGTATGTGTATATACATGTATGTAATGATACTAAATCCTGATAGAGCCCTGATATGCTCATAAGACTATTAATAGTTGTAAATGTTAGAACCCGTATTTTTGTACATTGGAACAATCCAGACTAATTATGATAGGTTAAGGACAAAACTGTTCCGGGATGCAAGGTCGGGATTTTTGACCTTCGATTTTATTTTGAGATATAAGTTGTTCATGAATTTGTTGGTATGAAACAATTAAGAGAATTTGGGACCAAAAGTGATAAAATTGGAAGTTGAAAATCATCCACAATTTCCATGTTGGCCGTGTGAGTGGATGGAGGCCCCCACACATTGTTGTGTCAACTTTTAATTGGGACAACTCATTAATGTGGGACAAGGGAATTGTACACTTCATTTAAGGGATTAAAAGATGACCACTAGTCATTCCATTCATTCTTACACTAGAAAAAAAATTGGAGATTGAAGAACACCACAAGGGCCGCTTCTCGAAGAAAAAAAAAACCAACTTCCATTTCTTGTCCTTCCAAAATTATTCCATTGATGTAAACCATTACTTTGAGGTCCCTAAGTAGCGTGGAAGCATCGTTGGAGCGATCAATCCATTATTTTCATCTTTTGGAAACCCTAGGCTATTGGAAAGTTGAAGAAGAAAGGTAAGAATTATTATGTTTTATGTATTGTGAAGGTTGTATGCTTGTTGTAGTATGTTAAATTGGATGAATATCATGAAAAATATTATGTTGGATATGAGTTGTATGTAAGGGGTGCCATCCGTGCAAGTGGTGTGTGTGTGTGTTGTGTTGAAACTATGAATTAAAGCTTAGTTGGCATTGTTATGATCATTGTAGGGTGAAGAATGAATAAAAATCATCTTTGTATGTTGGTGGAGGTTATGGCGAATGTAGGCCATTATTGTAGCGAGAATTGAATTAACGTCGCTTAATGTTTTAGTCGTCGTCGCTATGAATTCATGTTGGAAATGAATGTTTAGTGACTCAAAATGATATTGTGATTGTTGCGGACTGATTTGGAGATTTTTGTACATTTAATGTAAATTGTATATTGATGATAATAGCATTGTTAGAATGTGAATTGTGGATACAAATCATGATTTGAAAATGAGGAATGGTTTAAGTGAGGCTCTCGGGTTTGGGGCTATTTTTGGCTGAATTGGAGAAACATTTGGGTTGTTGGGAATGTTGTATGAATTGCTTAGAATGACTTTAAATATTGTTGGTATGGGTTCGGGTTAGTATGTGAATGTATAAGCGTCGATCTTGGCTTGAAGGTAAGCCGTTGAATCGAATTCATGAATGTTGTCGAATGATGGAAAATAGAGCTATTATTGTTGTTTTGCCTTTCGGATTGGTTGTTGATGTTGCTAGGTTGGTTATTGATGTTGTTGTTGATTGATTTGGCCGAGTTAAATTCTCGGGGTAGCCTATTTATTGGGAAATGCTGCCCAAATTTCTCGTAGAATTAGGGGCGAAATTGGAATTTAATGCCCAAAAAGTCTTTAGCTAATGTTTGGCATTTATGACATGTTTGTAGACATTGGGCGACCCGAATCGTAGGTTGGATTTGGCTTGAGTTCGGATTATATTGGAGAGCGTTTGAGGTATGTAAAGTAACCTTTTCTTTTGGCATGCCTTAGTTAAAATAGGCTATGATACGAGCCTCTAGGAAACTCTATTCTCGCAATCCGAGCTTGTCATGATTCGCATTTGCTTCCTTGGTATTCTTGCAATATGCCGTAACATTGATCCTTATATCCTTGGAATTCATAAGTTGCAGGTTATGTGAAAGCTGATTTTTTTGGAAAGAATCTATTCTTTAACGATTCTAAAACTACAAACGCCCATAACTTTCTCAGAAAAGCTCGGATTGCTTTAAATTTTTTGTCACGACCCGAGCTACGGGCCGCGACGGGTATCCGGGGCTAACCACCGAACACCACTCACTTACCTGCTTATCTGCTATTATTCATACTATATCTCATAATCATGTAAAACTGAAATTTTCGAAATACATTTACTTTTATAAACATAAGCCCTTCTTGCTATCCAAAATAACATATGCATGCATATACATAAAAGCCATGTGACCGTACTACCCACACCGTGCATCTACGAGCCTCATCGAATACTAGACATCCGGACGGGACGACCCCGCATGCCCCAAAACAACCGGTATATATATATATATATACAAAAGAGAAACCGTGGGACTTCCAAATACGGTGCTCTCAAAACAACTCTAGTTTTCCACAGTCCGGCCGCCTTTCCCCCTCACCATGGGGCATGAACACAATCTCCGAAGAAAGG
>NW_026715595.1:0-19870 GCF_029784015.1 Lycium ferocissimum | reverse complement strand
GGGGGTTTAATGGTGAGAAGGAAATGGAAGAGCTGGCCGTTTTGGGGTGGTGGAGCAGCCATGAAAGCGTGGCTCTCTCTTTCTAAGGCTTGAGAGCCTGCCTCTCTATGTTCTTAACTACTACAACTTGTAAATGTTGAAATGAGAGTTTTGCTGAATTGAATCAGCAATTTCTCCTTTTATATATGCAGTCCACAAGGTGGACATGTGTCCCACCCAAGTTTTTAGCCAATAATAGTTGGCCAATTCAAAGATGGGGCCCACACGGCCACTTAAGCTCACTAATGATGTAATTTAGTTCTTAATCTCGCTTAGTCATCCAATCTTGGTCAATTAATCCTTATTCTCCAATAATTTTATTATACCAAACGAAATCCATAGGCAACTTGTGCATAGAAACAAAATCGGGAGGCGAAAACCCATCAGAGAACCTTAAAACGCACTTTAATGCTGTAACTTGTCGCACTTAGCTTTATAATGTCCCAATGTAAAGATACGGGACATAACATTACCGCTGCGATGCCCACGAGTGGACAATCTCTCATAAAATGACCTGCGGCACGGAGTAAAGCAAGCACCCGTGGCACGATAACACTCCCAGTGGCGTCCCCTACTACGATGAGGACATCGGGGTAGGGGTGGCCTCCCGGCCCGGCGGAACCTCCCGTCCATCTGCCAGCCGGCCACAGAGCTGCGACCTTCCCACACGAATAACCCGCGCTGCTCACGGGATCCGGCCCGATGAGGCGTGGGGTGTGCCTACTCTCTTGGTAGGCGGGAGGATATGCGCTCTCTTTAGCTGGCGAGGCTGCTGTTGCCTCGAGACTCCCCGAATGTCCCGCGGATGCGCCGCCTTCTTGGGTGACCCTATCGCCAATCACAATCGGGCTGGCCGCCCATGTCTGTCTCCGTGCCACGGGCGTGTGCACGTATGCGGGCAATATCCATACACGTACGGGCCGCCGTCACGTACGGTGTCAACCCGAGTAATCGTCCGGCCCCTATCACATGCCGTGCATCCCGGTCGGTCATGCTAGCGACATAGCGGCGCGTATACGGCCGGCCGAATCAAACTCTGTTGTACTCCCGGGCCACCTTGCCCGCCCGACGGCGGAATCTGTCTACTGCGGCTCGCCTCGGCTCCGGAGGCGGAAAATGGGCCCCGAGAAAAGCCCACGTAAAGCTCGCCCCGCTACGGGGGGGGGGGGGGGGGGGGGGGGGCTCACCCTCTGGACAGCATCCGCCTCATACCAATTCGCCGCTACATCGTGCAAGCGGTATGACGCCAACTCAGCCGACTCCGTCTCGGAAGCACTAATCAATCGCGAGGGTACGGCGCATCTGTAGACAAACTCGCGGGGTCCTGCGGGCTTTGACCGAAGAACTCCGGTGGGCTACAAAGTAGAAAATCGCGGGCCCTGCGGCCCTCGCGCTTGTCCTGCGCGATGCGCATCACGATTCTATGCCTCTGGACTGTCCTGGCACCGCTAGTCAGCAAGCCTTGCCCTCTCGCGGTCCCGTCACATCCGCCCGTGGGCGGGGGCCCGGAGATACGGTCTTGGTGCGCGGGAGCGCGGTGGAGCCGCCCCCGTGACCCCAGCTGTGGCTACTCCAAATCCCTCTGTCTTTGGCGGCGTAACGGGAACTAGCCGTCGGAGGCACAATATCAGAGCTCTCTATGCGAGCACGAGCCCTAATAGTCGCCGGAGCTCGGCGGTCTCCTCTTCGTATGTGGGCTGCCGTTACGGGCAGGCGTGGCCTTCCTCGGAGGCATCGGCGAAAACGAGCATTTAGTCGAAAAGAGGTCTTTACGATAACACGGCTACATACGCACGATCTAAGATCGAAAGAAAAGACAACATCCTGCGTGTCACGTGGCTCTATTTATAGATGTGGTGCACAACATATCGATAAACAAGACTCTGCTAGACACGATGCGTGGACACTCAGGACAAGCGCTCGATACCACGAAAGGTGTCACGACCCAACCCGTGGCCGTGACTAGTACCGTCTACGGGCACCGAACGCGCCTTCGGATAATATCAAACACGTCCGTGTATATAACGAGCGACCTGTGTTTCAAATTTATATAATTTCCGGAAAAATTTCGGCGAGTTTCCTTTGTTTACGGACTATCCAAAATAACCACGCACGCGAGAAAATACCAACAAAGGCCACACGGGACGACAAAACAACATATATACATATGCGGGCCGAGCAAGGCCGCCACGGCGAATGGAATCGCCCAAACACAACATATACGAACACGTGCCCAATACAGGCGGCACAAGCCTGCAGCTTGTGTCCCGGACGCTCACAAACGAGACGGACGGAATCATATGACGGGACGGGGCCCCGCCGTACCTGACAAACAAATATATACACCACGGACGAGTATGTACCAAAAGGTGGCTCGGAATAAGGAGCACTCCAAGAGACGATGGAAATCCTAGGCCGGCGGATCACCCAAATACGCCTGCGGGCATGAAACGCGGCCCCCGACGAAAGGGGTCGATGCGGAATATGTGCGAGTATGCAAAGCGGGAAGTACGAAACGAAATCATAACCCAAACACCAAAGTATACATATCCGAAGTACAAATCATACATAAATAGTGCGAGAAGACAAATATAATCATCGAAAGCCCACGATGTAGCTTTATTTTGAAAAACGTTTACATCACATATGCGAAGAAAATAGAACATTTTATATATTTGACATGCTAAGAATGATCAAAATCAGTGTCAAAATCACATATCACATACGGCGGTCGGTGCCCGGCGGCCGATATCATATAAACTCGTACGCGACGAAATACCAGCGGCGCGTGTCGCGTATATACATACGCGGCCAAATACCCGGCGGCAATGTCGCGTATATATATACATACCGCGGCCAAATACCCGGCGGCAATATCATATAAACATATACCGCGACCAAATACCCGGTCAACATCCTGCATCTTAGGCCGGGACTCGGCGAAAAAGGTAATAACAAAATGCACACACGAAATCGTAAATAGCCATATGCATACAAATTTTATTATAACGGAATAACCAAAGCGCCTATTATTTCGAAACCAAGACAATAGTCAAAATCGGTTTCTTTTCGAATATCACTTGAAAACATCTCGACCGAACTTCGAAATCGTAATTACGTATCGGAATCATAAGTATACAAATTGTCCTTTCGGACTACGACAAATAAATATATAATCATATGTGGGGATCGGAAAAATAGTCATGTTAAGTTCTTTCGAAACTTCCCGGGGGTCACCCATCACTGAATTTCCCCGTTCCGGCACGCTTAACTTAACTTCGACGAGATGCGATGCCTCCCCAACGCTAGTGTAACCGCGTTCGACTCATCGGGACCTTCGTCACGTAATTTGGAGTAAGATAAAGTCTTGACGGGTTCCGGACGCCTTCGTAACACAATTACCGTTTTACCCTTCTCTCGATTTTCCTATTCACGCTTATCGCCTTATGGATATTACTACTTTCCATCCTAGACTCCCATGACGTTTCACAACATTCCCGAGACCATATATGACGATTACAACTATTCGTAGTTTTTCGAACCGATTAGAAACAAAACTCTTTTGAAAATGAACTTTTTAGGCAACTTTTGAAACTTTGTCATGCAAAGGCATAAGGACCATGATTCGACTACGTCAAAATACAAATGTTAAGAGCAATTAAGAATCGTTTACGCGCTTACCAAAGCTATCCGGTTCGATGCAGCAAAAAGTTACGGACATCCGTAAACATAAAAATCCCTTTGAACAAACGGGTATATGGCCTTTTAAATCCAATTATATCGAAGACATACGGTTCATAGATTTACCACCCTCGGGATGCCAACATCAAGAAGATTTGAATCATAAACATATTCGGATTTTTGGAATGGAATTACCCCCGGGCTCGTAGCGCATCATAACTTAACCATATATAAGACATGCCAAAAGAAGGAAAAGTCAACTTTACATACCTCACACGCTTCCAAAGCTACTCCAAACTCAAGCTAAATCCAATCTACGCCTCGGGCTGCCCAAGGTCTACAATTAAGCCATAATATGCCAAACATTAGATATAGCCATTTGGGCATTTAATTCCAAATTTGCCCTTAATTCTACGAGAAATTTGGCGCGATTTCCTCTGTAAATAGGACACCCCGAGAATTTAACTCGGCCAAATCAATCAACAACAACAACAATAACCAACCTAGCAACATCAACAACCCATCCGAATGACAATATAACAATAATAACTCCCTTTTCCATCATTCGACAACATTCATGAATTCGATTCGACGACTTACCTTCAAGCCAACATCGACGCTTATACATTCACATACTAACCCGAACCCATACCAACAATATTTAAAGACATTCTAAGCAATTCATGCAACATTTTCAACAACCCAAATTTTTCTCGATTCAGCCGAATTGACCCTTAACCAAGAACCTCACTTTAACCCATTCCTTATTTTCAATTCATGATTTGCATCCACAATTCACATTCTACAATGCTATTCTCATCAACATACTAACTACATTAAATGTACAATAATCTCCAATTCGAGTCACTTAACAATCCACAATATCAATTTGAGTCAATAAACATTCATTTCCAACATAGAATTCATAACGACGACTAAAACATTAAGCAATATTAATTCGTTCATTGTCATATAATGTGACCCATTTTCGGCTAGCACACCAACATACACATATGGATAATTCTCAATCGTTCTTCACCTTACAATGATCATAATATACTAACTAGACATTAATTCATAGTTTCGACACAACCCAACACACACACAACACACACACATACTTACACGGCTCGAACACCGCACATGACTCATCTCCACATTCCATATTTCATGATATTCATCCAATTTAACCTACTACAAGATACAAACAACCTTTATAACACATAAAACATAATGAATTCTTACCTTTCCTCTTCAACTTCTCAATAGCCTAGGGTTTCCAAAGATGAAAAATAGAGGGTTGATCGCTCCAACGACACCTCCACGCTACTTAGGGACCTCAATATAGTGGGTTTGCATCATCAAAATAATTTTAGAAGGACAAGAATGAAAGTTGATTTTCCTTGTTCCTAGCCGAGAACAAGCTTGTTGTTTTCTTCAACTTCCTTGTTTTTTTTTTCTAAGTGTTATGAATGAAATGAAATGAAGTGGTCATCTTTTAACAATGCAAGACTTAGTCAAGGGTCCCTTGGCCCACATTAATGTGTTGTTCCACTTAAAAGTTGACACAAAAAATGGTGTGGGCCAAGTCCACACTACACGGCCACCATAGAAAAATGGATGACTTTTCCACTTCCAATTTTATCACTTTAGGTCCCGAATTCTCCTAATTATTCCATACCAACCAATTCATGAACAACTTATGTCTCAAAATAAAATCGAAGGTCAAAAATCCCCGACTTTGTATCCCGAAATAGTTTTGTCCTCAACTTATCATAATTAATCCGGATTGTTCCAATGTACAAAAATACGGGTTCTAACAAAAGGTATGTTTCCTGTTTTATTAATATGGATAGACGTTAATATAAGAACTTGAGCAAGGTATTATGGGTATTTATGATTGCTCTGCGGGGCATTGGATGTGTTTTCTGGACTGTGTACAGGAATGAGGTAGTAAGAATTATAGAGGAAGCTCTTCCAAAATTTTCACAAATTGAATTGTTTGCATGTTTATAGAGAAAGAGTAAAGGAAAAATATGACCATTAGCCGTTTGGTAAGTCATGATTGAAGGAACAACTATGAGAAGCTTTCAAGGAGAAGTTTTAGAATGATTTTAATTTAATTTAAAGGAGGAATCCTAGAGGGAAAAATGATTGAACTGTTAAAGAAAGCTGGAATGAGTTGCATCCGAGATTTCGGGGGATTGAGACCTATTGGAGAAATAAGAAATTTGGCATTAGAACTCAATTAGGTATTACGATTTATAGATTGGATTGGTTAGTAAGAGGTAACAAAGAAATATTGATATGGATAAGGAAGTTAATGAGTACGGGAAGTTTCACCCTAGAAGTACATATACATCTATACGAGATCAAGATGGGTTTGTACTCATAGTGGAATGTTTTGCAGACTTCTAGGTAGATATTATTAAGTGATAGACGGGCAAGAGCACTTTAAGAGCAAAGGAAATCAAAGAGGACAGAAGTACGAGAAACTGCAGTTATGAATTGATTAAAGGAAGTTATGTGACCATCGAGGATAAGAGGAAGTTTAATAAATTAGTGAGGTTGGCCAAAGGTAGTTAGTGATGGCATAAGATAGTGGACTTGGAATAGAGATATGATTATAAAGGAAACAGGATGAAAATATGTGGAATAGATATACATACGAGCAAGCTATGATATCATAAAGGGAAATGAGAAGTGAATGACGGGATGCACTTTATAGGTATTTCATGACGAAGACAAGGATTGACTGGATAAAGCAAGATGAGCTAAGGAAATGCAAGGAGAAGTCACGAAAGTAGACAGAGATAAGATCGCAAGAAAGGGATTCAACGATATAAATAGAGGAGACAAGCATTTCAGGAATTAATAAATACGCGATGATAAACCGAAACAACAGATAAGTGCATTAGACTTATTAAGTGAGAGTCGGGCAAAGGTCAAAAAATAAAGGGAGAACCCCAAAGGAAATGATCAAAGGATATTGCGTTTGGTCGAAACAAGTTGGTGACAATGAACCCTTATGGAACAAGTAAAGTAATGGCTTCCCTTAAAAATATGGGAGGAATGGAGGTTACAGATAAGGAAAGAACGAAGCGATTTGAATTCACTACAGGACAAAGACCCTTAGAAAAGAGTTCACTCCTAATTTATTAGCCGAACTAAGGAATCATAAACTTTAAGGGTAAGTTGAAGAAAGGAATCCTTAAGGAAGAGATTTGAGATATTTGATATAAGTACAAGAGCTACCATCAGCAAGCGCAAGTGCAAGAAGTCCAACTAAGGGCAAGAGGAGTTAAGCAAAAATTTCGGTGTTAAACTGGTTAATAGATAAAGTATCGCAAGGATTAATTTGACTACTATGGAAAGCAAAGGATGCTGTGATATGACTAGTTTGAGGATATCAAAATGGAAGGAATGAGAATGAATTAAACTCTAAGAAGATAAAGTTAGGGGATATCGGTGAGAACAAGAAATTCCGAATGAAAGTATGTATCACATAAAAGTGCAAACGGCAAAGGAAGAAAGATAGCCTGTACAATTCGAATAAGTTCTGTTTTAATTGAGCAAGTGAGCAAAGTAATTACCAGTGAATGCAGGTAAGAACATGGACATTTACCTCAGAGCGCACTCTACTTTAACATTCGAGGACGAATGTTTTTGAAGGGGGGAGAATGTTACACCCCGTAGTTTCGTACGTGCAAATTTATAAGTGTTGGATGGTCTAAGTATGGATACTGAAGTTCCCTTCAAGGATATATGATATTATACGATGTAATTCTATGGTCATGATGGTTTACGTTCACATAACAAGCTATGGGAAATTCGGGGCAAAGCAAATCGAAGAAAATAAATTTGTCAAAAATTTGGAAAAAAGTTGACAGAATTTTGGACATAATTTTGGGTCAACTTTGGAGAGGGTATATCTCCTAGTATATTAAGAGTTTTAAGGCATTTCAAAAGCCTAACATGAAGTTCATCGAGTCTAGTTTTCAACGCAACAAACAGCTCCTCAATATGATATCGAAGTAGAGAATTATGGACGTTACAAGTTCAGCTGACCGAGCAGAAACGCGTGCTACGAATCGCCACTAAAGAACGCTACGATGCCGAGCTACTACGAGTCGCTACGGTTGAACCGCCCCCCCCCCCCCCCCCCCCCGGAATTTGAACTAATATAAAAGGGGCTTGCCCCCCTCTTTTTCAGCCAAAAACCTCTTCCAAATTGTTCCAAAATCCTCTAGAAATTTCCCAACTTCCAAACCCAAATTTCAAGCTTAAATCAACAATAATTCCCGAATTCCGGTTCACGCAACGTATAGTTGCGAGTATAGAATCTTATAGCGACGCGTGTGGTTCAATTTTAAGGTGAATATTGCTCCCAAACGCACACGCAAGTATACGTGGTCGTACAAGTAATATAGACTGTTAAGTCCAGATATCGATCCCACAGAGACTTAGATTCTACTGTTAAGCTAATTCAAATTCGAATGAAACTATTCAAGAGAGTGAAAATCAAGATGTTTATTGTACTAAACTAAAACTAAAAAGTAAACAATTTGTGATGGGTGTTTTTGTGACTGGGAATATCTTGACAAAGATTGAAGAATTATCGGATAGAGAGAAAGATCTAGGGTCGTAATTTTCGACAATCCAACATCTTCGTACAATTCCACCTATTTTATTTCTTGGGTAACTAGTTGACGAGTTAATTATACTTTGTGATATTCTCTCGAACTACTCACAAGCATGTAGATGTTACTATAACGCCTATATCTCTATGGTCATCAAAGGTAACAAGAACGCATTTATTTCTCCGTATTCAACTAAGTAGGCTAAAGGGTATATCTATATCCTCGATGCGAAACGATTAAATCGAACAAATTCTATTTATTCTTATTACGTACACGAATTCCTTTCTCAAGTCAATTAGCGCACCACGTATAGTGTCTCCGTATAATCAAACAATTAAGATCAAGAATGAATAAGCAACTCAAAATATGGAAAATCAATAGATAATAATTGTCATCAAATCAACTTTCAAGTCTTTCGCCACAACCCTATTATTAAGAAGTTTAGCTACTCATGATTCGATCATAGACAAAAGAATTCATGAATAACCTAGGGTTGAAAAAGATGAAAAATAAAATAAACCTAGAGAGAGAAAAAGAGAACGGTGGCTTACAAGTCTTTGAAATAATCCCAGCACACCGTTCTCAGCTAATAAAACGTCTATATATAGTCTAGGGTAAAAATAAAAAATAAGAAAACCAAATCCTAGTCGAATCGGGAAAGATGCAAGAGAACCCCGCCTTCCTTCCGCGATGCGGAAGGATCGCGTAATGTTCTGTAGCTTCCCGCTTTCCTTCCGCGATGCGGAAGGATCGCCTGATCTGCCAGGTACCGATTTTTTTTTCATTCTGTTTCAATCGTTTCTTTTTGCTTTCACAATGTTCCACTTTTTATTGTCTTTGTTTTGGGAGACAAACACAAGGGAGTGTCTCCCATGTGTCTCCCCTTCTTTTTGCTCCTTTCTTTTTCTTCTTTTTTTTTTTTTTTTGTTCAATTTTGATCCCAATTTCTCCATCTTCACACCGCTTTATTCCTACATAGTAAAATTATAATATTAAGCACAAATCAATATATTTTGTACTCAAGAGACAATTAAAAGTATTAAAATGTGAGGCAACAACGAATAAATATATGCAATTTCGTGGGAACATCACCACCCCACACTTAGACTCTTGCTCGTCCCCGGAGTAAGCATTAAAATCACTTCTATAAATCAAGCCTAGGAACACCACCACTTTGATTGATACTAACAATTAAGCCCTTTAGCAATTTACAATATCAAGCACACTTCCCGATCATCATGCAAGATATCCAAGTCAATAACCAAACAATAAACTTCTAACCTCCTAATCTTAGAGATGGACTCTAACTCATCAAACTTAAGTTCGCTCACCTACTCTGTCAAAGAAATCTAATAACATCACCTATCTATCATGAAACAGGTGCCCTCACAAGAAGAAATAGTCCACACACTCAAATCAAAGAATCGAATATAATTTAGGAACTTAGCATCAAAGCACAACTCTCACACTCACAAAAGAATTCACATGTATGCACAAGAACCATAGGCTTGCCCATTAATCAAGTATACTCGAATAGAATCAAATAGGAATTTAACGGGCTGTAATGTTGGCTAGGGGACGGGTAGGAAAACTATTTAATAGTGACTTGTTACATCCCGATTTTAAGAAATATTGACGGGAATTTGGGTTAACTATGATAATGTTTGATTAAGACCATTCCGGGGTACGAAGTCGGGACGTGTGACCTTCGATTTGTCGGAGACCGGAAGTGTGTATGACGTTATTGGTATGGAACCATCAAAGAAACTTCGGGACCAAAAGTGGAAATTGTGGAAGTTGGCTATTATTGAAAAAAATGGAGGGAGTAACATATGTCCATGTGGCCGGCCACCTTGGGGTGGGACATGGCCACATGGTTGGCTATTATATGAAAGGAAAAGATGACTTAAGGGACCATTATATCATCATCTTCATTAGCAAGAAAAATCAAGAACAAGGAGAGCAAAAACCCACCATTCGGCCAAGTCCATGAAATTTCAAGACCAAGATTAAGCCTTCCCAAAATTATTTCTTCTAAGCAAATCTACTAATTTGAGGGTGCTTGATAACGTGAGTTGTTGTTTGAAGTTGGATTACTCGTTTTCATCTTTGGCCAACTTTGGATAAGTTGAGGGGTTGTGAAGAAGCAAGTTTAATCTTGTTTTATGTTTTGGAAGGTTTATGTGTGTTGTTGCATGTTGTTATGGATGAACATGATATAGGCAATTTGAAGTTGAGGGCCGTGTGTGTGTGTGTGTTGGCCGCGTATGTGTAATATGTTAGTTAGTGATGAACTAAGTTTATGTAGTGTGTTTGGTTATTGTGGTGTGTTGAAATGAGTAAAATCAGAAGTGTGTAGGTTGTGTTGGCCGAATAAGGCCCTTCATGTGTACCAAGAAATGAATCAATTTTGTTTTTGTTGTTGTTGTTATGTGGATTCTATGTTGGAAATAAGAGTTTAATGATTCGAATTGGTGTTGTAGGAACTTATGGGCTCGATTTAGATGATTTGGTGCATTTAGTGTAATTTTTATGTTTATGGAAATGTTATGGTTAGTAGTATGGATTGTTGGAGAAGATGGTTTGAAAAGTAAGGAATGTGTATGGATATGTTCTGGATAAGGAATAATTTGGGTGACTCAGAGCATTTTACTTTGTTTCGTTGTTGGAAATATTGTATGAATTATTTAAAGAGTTCTTGAATGTTGTTTGAATGGTTTTGGATTGATAATTGAATATGCGTTAGTTTGATTACATGTTGGTTTGTAAGTATGTGTTGTGGTAAGTATAATTGGAATGTATTTGGAATGTGTGGAGAAGAATCTTTAGTGTTCAAATATGTTTGAATTGATTATGGATATTATTGGAATGATTGTTGGTGTTGTTGTGTTGTTGAATTTGAGCCGAGTTGAATTCTCGGGTGTCGTATTTATAGAGGAAGTTGTGCCCAATTTTCCGTAGGATTATGTGTTAGTTGAAATGAACTTCAAATGCTTGGTTAGACGTTGGTATTTGTTGATGTCATGTAGATCTTGGGGAGTTCGAGATATAAGTTTGAGTTGGATTAGCGTTGTGTGCGGGCGAGGTATGTAAAGCTTAACTCTTCTTTCTTTTGGCATGCCTTAGTTGTGCATAGGCTATGACACGAGCCTCGAGGAAATTCTACTCTCATAATCCGAGCATGTTTAGGGTTTGCGTTTGTTTCTTGGTAATCGTATGTTGATGTGAAAAAAATATTGGCTTTAATGTTTTTGGAAAAAAGTGATTTTTTTAAGTTGCATAAAAACTTGGTTTTCAAATAACTTTATTTTTAAACGATGTTGAAACTACGTCCGCCGTCAACTTTCGAGGTGGGCCCAGGGCTCGGATTGCCCTCGATATCATTGCGGGAGGTTGTATGGCGTGTGAAGAGTATGTTTTTCATAAAAACTATTTTGAATATTCCGTTCGGTCGACACTCGTCCGTGGGTCCCGCGACCTTCTTTTAACCTTCCGCATGTCCGAAGACGTTTGAAGAGTTTGGTATGACGATTTTCCGATTCCCGTATGTTCATTTTACTTACTTTTTGAACTATATAATGATTTTATGCATATGGTTACTCACTACTTCGCTCGTGCGGTTTGGTACATCTTTCACTTCCCGGCCGGTTTGTTGTCGTGCGCATATGATATATATTCGGAGTTATTTTCCGTGTTACGGTTCCGAGACCTCGCCGTGGCCGGTTCCGTTTATATATACGCGTCTTGTGGATATGAGCACGATGATGTGTTGTGATGATGTGTTGCGTTCGGGGATATGTATGAGATTTGAAATCTTACGTGTTGATGTGTTATGGCGCCAACGACGGGCGGGCGACCATATTTTTCACGTGCCTATGCATACTTTGTATTTTTGAAAAATAAACATTTGACATTTTGGAAAGGTACTTACTTTCGGTATGCATCTTCGAGTGTGTGACTCGTAGTTATTCATTTGTTCATTTCCTGCTTTGCATACTCGGTACATATTTCGTACGACCCCTTTTCTTCGGGGGCTGCTGTTCATGCCGCAGTATTGTAGACATTGATTTGACAATCCATGGAGTTTAGGAGACCTGTCACTGTTTGTGTTGGAGTGCTCGCTTGTATCCGGAGCCCATAATCTTGGTATATCTTTTCATATGTGTGTGTGTTCGATTTATTCGGGCGGGCTTTGTCCCATCATATGATTGTCTGCAGGTTCCGCAGATACGTGGTTTAGGGTACGTATATGTATATGTGGAGATTGTGCCTACTGTAGCGATGAGTTTGTATATTATGTTTTGGTAGCATGTGCCATCTGATTCTTGTTAAATTATATATATGTTTGAGTTTGAGATATTGTTTGAGATTAGGTTTGATATTTGTATACGCGTGTCCAATTTGTGTGTGATTCGAGTATGATGAATGCGTTTGGGTGCCCAACTCGGGCAATCAAATAGTCAACGGGTTACGGGGTTGGTCGTAATGACTTACACTTCCCCAAGCACTTTGCACTTTTAGACTTATCACCCATTATTTTTCTAATCTTCACTTTATTTTTCAGCTCTCTCTTCATCAATTATTTTCACTAATAATTCTCATCATATCAAGAACGTTTCAATTTTTTTTTTCAAGCACTTTTTCTCCTATTTTTTTTTCATTCTTTCTAAGAGGGCCTTTTCATCACTTTGCAGCTATCATTGGTCACCATTTTTTCACTTGACCATCCCTTTCTCGTATTTATCAATTAATATCATAGTCTATGCTACGATTGCTCAAGGAAGGTGCAAAAACTAGGATTCAAACAAAAGGATTAAGGCAAAAATATGGCTAACAAATGAAGGGTTACAGCTCAAAGGCTAACTAGTGGTATAATTTGAAAAGGCTAAAATTCACAAGACATATCAAAGAAAACCTATTATCATCTTCTAAACAGAGCAACACTTTTATTTCGCTTCAATAACATGCGGGGCAAGTTCTAGACTAAGATGCAAAACATGGAATATATGTACGAAATACTCACCTCACATGGCACAAGTCTCAATCAAGATGGATAAATTCTACTCTAGGACGGATAGGATCATGACGAACTACAAAATAAGAATAAGCTATATACGAGTCACAACTATGAGCTAGGTGTCGAAATACTGCAATTTTTTTTTTCATTACTCAAGCACTCACAGGAAAGTACTGCTCAAGCTCAAGCCCAAATATGCTAGTATCAACCAAGTCAAAATGGGCTTTTTTCTCTCCTTTACTACTCCTAAAAAAAAATTAAAAAAAAAAAAAAAAACTAATCCTAAAAATAAAATTACCCGGTTCAAAGGCCCCCCCTCGGGAAAGAACCGAGGCCATAAGAAAACCCAAGGGGTGGATGATGAATGCCACTAATGAGGGACTTAAGAAGTTACTAAAGAAAATCAAAAAAAAAAAACAAAAAATCTTTTTCGAATTTTTTCGTTTTTTTTTTCGACTCTAAGAATCAAAACTAATAATAATAATAATAAATCCTAAGGAATATTAAATCATCATCCTCAGCCTTACGAGGGACGTATTTCCCACCCCACACTTAAAATCATGCAATGCCCTCAGTGCATATAGATGGAAAAATTAAAAAAAAAAAGGTAAAGGAAGAAATACTCCCTGGGACCCTCTAGGGCCTAGCTAGCAACATGCCCTCATCATTTAGGATCGGTATGACCCCACACTTAAAACTCTGGCATGCTCCTCAGCTTTCAACTTTGGGTACTCAAACTTCCCTTAATCTTCATGGCACGACATGAATCAACTTTTTCCTCCATCTCGAACTTATGAATTTCACCCCTAATTTTGTATCCAATTTTCTATCACGCTTCTGGGGCGGTGGTGTGAAAATAAAGGAACCAAGCAATAGATATTGTTTCTTGAACTTCTTCCTTATGAGGAATGTCGCTTTGTCTTTTCGTGGGCAAATTTTTGTGACGTAAGACTCTTGCTCCTCATCTATACACTTCTTCAGCGTGGAAGGCTTGATTTCCATGTCCCCAACCACGCATAATGTAGAAAAATGTTTAGAATGAGGACCTACATGCCCTAACTCTAAAACTGCATTATATCTGACATCCTCACTTTTGTATACCTCCTCAACAATGACATCATCAACAAAGATCTAATCGAATGGTTGGAATTCCTCTATTTGCTCCACAAGTTGGCCAGCATCCACGACAATTGGTGGTTGGGTATTAGACGCCTCAACCTTTTTATTTATTTATGCACGCAAGCCATGGATATCTCGAGCCAAATTGGTCTATCTCTTGTCCGAGCTCGGTTCTACCTTCTATCGGTTGTAGCCATGTTTGTAAGACCACCAAGGTAGAAACCCAAGAAATTTCATTTGTTGAGCTTGTTACGGTAGCCAAGATTGGCTCACTATCTCGCTTCTTCAAAGCTATCTACTTGTGGGAACTTTCTCTCTTCTTCCTCGTTTCGAGGTTCGTCTTGAGTATTGGCTAAGCCTGTAACTTGTAGATCACTACAAGTTTCGGCCTCGACCTGCATCTTTGTGAGTTTGGCATGAATCCTCTCTATGGCTTTCCACATTTCTGCGTTTTGCTCTCTCATTAATGCATCATGCTCCATCATTTGCTCCCCTATTTGCTTCATCATATTGCTAACCCGAGCAAGACTTTCCGCATCCTCCACTTCGTTATCGTCAACATCACAAATAATCGGAGAATCATAATATAGGCTCTGGGATGGGAAGTAAGAGTTAGGACAACCATTCGAATGACCGTCTTGACCACCTTATATATTACAAATATTCCACTCAAAAGATTGGGAAGGTTCACACAACCCATTCCCGAAAATATTTTGACAGTGTTGCCATAAGTGGGGTCCTCCACAAATCAGACAAGGATCACCAAAATAGGAACAACCAATATTTGACCAATTTTTACTCCAAGATGCCATGTCAAGCAAGCTAACCAAAATATTAAATTAAAAATAAAATAAAATAAAATAATAATAAATAAATAAAAACTTGAATAGAAATTCAAAAATCCAAATTAGAAAAACAGTAATACTGCTAAGTCCCCGAAAGAACGCGCTCAAAAACTTGTTGCTCCCAAACGCACACGCAAGTATACGTGGTCGTACAAGTAATATAGACTGTTAAGTCCGTATATCGATCCCACGTAGAGACTTAGATTCTCTTGTTAAGCTAATTCAAATTCGAATGAAACTATTCACGAAAGTGAAAATCAAGATGTTTATTGCACTAAACTAAAACCGAAAAGTAAACAATTTGTGATGGATGTTTTTGTGATCGGGGAATATCTGACAAAGATTGTAAGAATTATCGATGAAAGAAAGATCTGGTCATGGCTTTCGACAATCCGCTTGATCTTCGACAATTCCACCTATTTTATTTCTGTTACTAGTTGACGGGTTAATTATACTTTGTGATATTCTCTCGAACTACTCACAAGCCTGTAGATGTTACTTTAACGCCTATATCTCTATGGTCATCAAAGGTAACAAGAACGCATTTATTTCTCCGTATTCAACTAAGTAAGGCTAAAGGGTATATCTCTATCCTCAGTAGCGAAACGATTAAATTGAACAAACTCTATTTATTCTTATTACGTACGCGAATTCCCTTTCTCAAGTCCAATTCGCGCACCACAGATAGTGTCTCCAGATAATCAAACAATTAACATCAAGAATAAATAAGCAACCCAAAATATGAAAAATCAATAGATAATAATTGTCATCAAATTAACTTTCAAGTCTTTCGTCACAACCCTAGAATTAAGAAGTTTAGCTACTCCTGATTCAATCATAGACAAAAGAATTCATGAATAACCTAAGGTTGAAAAAGATGAAAAATAAAATAAACCTAGAGAGAGAAAAGAGAACGGTGGCTTATAAGTCTTTGAAATAATCCCAGCACACCGTTCTCAGCTAATAAAACGTCTATATATAGTATAGGGTAAAAAGAAAAAAAAATAAGGAAACCAAATCCTAGTCGAACCGGGAAAGCTGCGCAGAACCCCGCTTTCCTTCCGCATCTCTGAAGGATCGTGCAATGTTCTGTAGCTTCCCGCTTTCCTTCCGCAATGCGGAAGGATCGCCTGATCTGCCAGGTACCGATTTTTTTTTTTCATTCTGTTTCAATCGTTTCTTTTATTGCCTTTGTTTTGGGAGACAAACACAAGGGAGTGTCTCCCATGTGTCTCCCCTTCTTTTTGCTCCTTTCTTTTTCTTCTCTTTTTTTTTTTGTTCAATTTTGATCCCAATTTCTCCATCTTCACACCGCTTTATTCCTACATAGTAAAATTATAATATTAAGCACAAATCAATATATTTTGTACTCAAGAGACAATTAAAAGTATTAAAATATGAGGCAACAATGAATAAATATATGCAATTTAGGCCGAACATCAGTGAATAAAGTGAAGTTCTTCTACTATAAGGTATGTTCTTGCTATTATTTACATGGTTAAGATGACATAAAGGTTTAGCAATTCTTGGAAAGGAAAGAATCATAGGAGAAAAATCATAAAGAGTTGAATATAATTCTTTGATTATGGTATTATGGATGTTATTATGGTTGGTTTGAATATCGGAGAAACATCGTGTGGGATGTTTTATGGAATATATTGGTATTGATATGGTTGTTGATATTGTTGGTATTGTTTGGGAGTTGTTTTGGTATTTGGAGGAGGTAAGGAATATAGGGGAGATCTTTAAAAATTTCGCATTGTAGAAAGATTTATTTGAAGGACTAAGACAAGTGTATAAAGGTGAGTTTAATAATAGTATAAATTTTCTCGAATATAGATTTACGAGCCTCGGAGGACAAGCATTGAGTAGTTAAAGTTAAGGCGACCAAAAAGGTATGTTAAGGCTAAACCCTTTTTTTCTAAAGGCATGATTCTTTCATTATAAACCTTTGTACCATATCCATAATATCCTTGCCTCCGCAAATGCTAGAAGCCTATGAATCTCATGATCCTTACGATATTGTTAAGCTTATTCATGATCTTGAGACTATTCCTTGTGATTGATCTTGCCTCATAATACTTGTTCTTTTGAGGTGAGATATAGCGATGACGATTCTATTTCTAATGCCATATAAGTTCATGATTCTCGAGACTCCCATGACATCGTCGACTTCACCTTAAGATAGTTGATCTTCTAAGGAAGGATATAGCGATAATGATAATGTTAATGATGATGTTGATTTCATTTATGTATTTTTATGTATATGTATATATGTATGCATTGCATCCCACTGATCAGTTGGGCATAACACCGAGCCCCGAAAGGGCCGGGTACGGATCACATCGAGTCCTGAAAGGGCCGGGTACGGATAACACCGAGTCCTGAAAGGGCCGAGTACGGATCACACCGAGTCCCGAAAGGGCCGAGTACGGATAACATCGAGTCTCAAAAGGGCCGGGTACGGATCACACCGAGTCCTGAAAGGGCCGGGTACGGATATAGTAGATGTATGTATAGTAAGTGGATGTGAATGCATATATATGTATGGATGTGTAAGAAATGTTTTTCTTGTAGACGGGTAGTTTACATGACAGAGATCTTAAGAAAGTACGATGTATAATTACTTACTTTATCTTATGTTATCTTCATTCTGATCTCGTACTACTATTAATGCCTTACATACTCAATACATTGCTCGTACTGACATCCCTTCTTGTGGACGCTGCGTTCATGCCCGCAGTATAGATAGACGAGACGAGGATCTTTCATCGTGGGGCGCGCCTTTTCAGTGCCCTGATTGGTGAGCTTCACTTCTTCCGGAGCATTGCGAGGTCCGAGTCTATATATATATATATATATATGAATTGTGTTAGTGGTGGAGGTCGGGTCCCCGTCCCGACTTGTATACTTCGGGCCCATATTCATGTAGGCTTTGCGTACGCACGTGTCTGACTTAGTCATAGTGTGACGTATAGTAATGTCGGCATCATGGGTCCATTATACATATATTTATGTATGATATTATGCTCATATTTAGCCTCGATCTTATTGTTTCCATTTGAGACACGAAGGATGTGTTAAAGTTATAGGTTCCTTCGCTCGGTTCCTGTAAGGTGTCGGGTGCCAATCACGCCTTACCTAGGGTGGGGTGTGACAGGTGATCCCTGGTGTGATTATACGGTCTAATTATACGGACCGTATAAATTTTATGACCCGTATAATAGGCCATATAATCGGGTTGGGTCAGATTTTATTTTATAAAAGGGAATGACTCTTACTCATTTTTCATTTCCCAAATTTCATCCAAACTTTCCAAAGCTCCAAAACCCTTCTCCAAACATATTTTATCCAAACCCAAGAGATTACAAAGATCAAATAGCAGGAATCAAAGTGTTCATGTGTTAGAAGGCTTCCTAGGGTTGGTAGGTTTCAAGAAAACTTAGACATTATGGCTAGGATTTTTGAAAAAGTTGATAGCTGCTTCAAAGCTTGTTTATATGGGATAAAAAGGTTAGTTTCCATGTTTATTTCATGTTAATGAGAATGTTTGGTCTTAGCAAAACTTGGGTAGAAGAAGAAAGTAGAAAATGAAGTCTAAATGTAGCTTTTATGATGTTTATGAGTATAAAACTATATTGAGTCATGATTCTTAGTATGATATGGATATAATCATGTTATGGTAGGTAATAATGGTGATGAAGATAGGCGTTATATGAAAATGTGCAAAAATGGGTGTGAAGTCGTTGGCACAAATTGAACATGAGGATGAATTTTGAAGGCTTAATGAAGTGTGATTACTTGATTATGATATTATGAGTATATTATGGATGGTATTGTGGTTGTTAGGAGTTGTTTAGTAATATGGCGAAAGTTGACGAAATAGGGGAGATGCTGCCCAATTTTCATTAGATCATGAATTATTCTAGTTTGAATTTAGGAGTATCATTAAAGCTTAACCATGGTGTGAACCCTTCTAAATGTAGATTAGTCAAGCTTCAACGGTGAACATTAAAAAGTTAAAAGGACAAAGAGGTATGTGAGGCTAACCCTTCTTTCAATAAGGCATGGTTCCTAGGCTATATATATATATATATATATATATATATGTTTAAGTATGTATGACTATTATGTAACACCGAACTTCTATGGCCGGTATGGTATCTATTGCTCGCACACCACTGCAGTTGAGTACGGATAACACTGAGCCTTAGTAGGACCAGGTATGTATAATCACCGAGTAACATGGCCGTGATATACTGAAACACCGAACCTTTATGGTCGGGTATGCTACGAATATGAATATAGATATGATATGGATACAACTATGAATATGAATACGAATGCGAATATATATATACGTATGTATGTACATGAGTAAGGATTAGAAATGGAAGGTCCCTACAAAAGACAAGTAAGTAGCTATGATGAAGGACACTAGAGGTACAAATGACTCTATTACCTCCTGATTCTCCCGTCTTATGTTATTTCTCGTGTTGTCTATTATGCTTCTACTATGATGTTGATTA
>NW_026715594.1:0-19931 GCF_029784015.1 Lycium ferocissimum | reverse complement strand
TAGGTTTATATGATTGAGGAGAGCGTCGGAAGAAACCAAGTGAAAATAAAGTCAAAAAGAGGCCAAGCGGGACAGCTTTTGCAAATAAAAACTTGGGGCTTATTTTGTTATTTTTGGACTTGGGAAAAGTTGGGAACTACAAAAGCAAGACATGGGGCAAACATTTATCATCTTTGGCCATTTTCACAAGATTTTTGGAAGCTAGGGTTCTTCAACTAACACTTTGGAAGAGAAGATTGGAGCACTTTAATGAGCAAACTCTTAACCCTTTCTTCAATTCCTTGTTATGTATTGAATATTTAAGTGTGTTGCATTTTATTCTCTCACTTGCATCTTGTTTATGAGAATATCCATTATCAAGTGTTGAATTAAATCTCTTGTTTTGCTTATGTATTGAACAATTTTTATTTCTAATGAAGTGGGTTAATGTTTTTCTATCAACTCTTCATGCTTTAATGTCTCTTAATGGTTGCAAACATTATTTTGTGCCTAAGTGCTTTTACTTTGCTTGAGAAAGAAAGTGAAAGTTAGGAAAATAGTTAGATAGCAAGGATGCGGGTCATTAAATCCATCTAATAACTTGAGCTACAGATAGGATAGTTAACTTGAGGTTGAATTGATTGTGTTTAACATCACACTTTAAGGCTTGAGAAAGCTTAGAGTGAAATTCATTGATTTGGTTGAGAGACTTTCAATGAGATTTTAGAAATCATTATCTATTAACATAAACCCGCTCATAGTTGTAAAATTATAAAATACATTGGATCATTACTTGAGAGTAATTTCTCTTGTTTTACTTTGCTTGTGAGGCCATTGATTATTTTACTTGCTTTCTAGGTTAGTTTTGTCTTTGTTAGATTTTAAATCAAAAATCCAAATATTGAAAAAGTGTTTGGCTTGCTTAGTTGGTGATAATTCCTTACTTGTTTAAATCGCCTTTATATTGTTCCTTGTGGATTCGACCCCGACTCATAGTTGGGTAAATTATATTGCGACGACCATGTACACTTTCTCTTTGAGGAGTGGATTTGGACGTTATCAATTTTGGCGCCGTTGCCGGGGAACAATTTGGCGTATTTAGACTAGTTTGGGAAATAAGCTAACTTGCTTGGTTCCAAATTTGTGAATATTTGTGTAGTTGTTACTTTGCTTTATTTTATTTTTTATTAAAAAAAAAATGGCATCATTCCATGAAAATGGATTGGATGGTAGTTGTTCATACTTTGATGACCCTTGTCCTTATTGTGGAGGACCCCAATCTTAGCAAACTTGTTTAAAGTCCCCCGGGGAGGATTGTGCGCACAATCTCGAACCCATGAGCGGGGCATATGTGATAGATGTTGCGGTCAAAATGGCCATTGGGCTAATTGTGATTATTTGTCCGTCCTTTCCCCGAACCCCCACTATGACGATTCTACTTTTTGTTGTGATCGGGAAATGAAAGTGGAAGAAGTTGAGAATGGTCAAAATGGAGAGTTCAAGCTCATGATGGAGTGCCTACTTGATGGAGGAAATGAAAATCAAAAGGCCTTGGAGGAGTACTTGGAAACTAGTATCCTAAATGGCTTGATGATTGAAGACAAAAATCCTCCACGGGTATTTGAATAAAATCAAGAAGATTCTCAAATGCTCAATATGAGAGGATAATGCCCATGTTGGAGGCCAACTTTGAAAAGAAGGAATCAAGAATTGAACGTTCTCCAACCGACTTCATGCTAATTGGAGATGCCGAAGAAAAGAAAAGGAATTAGAGTCAACCGTTGTCATGGAAAATATGATTGAAATTGACTCTAGTTCGGGGGAAAATGAGAATGTCAAAATCCGGAAAAATTTGTAAATTGGGAGGTTGATGTCTCACTTCAAGCATTTTTCAACATTGGATTTGTATGGTGATATGGGAATTGAGCCACATACATCCATGTTGGATGGTGAAGAAGAAAAGACAAGTGCCTTACGTCTTGCACGATTCGAAAGAGTAAGAAGGCAAAATGACATTCCTCATTTGAAAGCCAAGAAGTGCAAAATGAAGAAATTACATTCCTCTGCAAAATGAAGAAATTACATTCCTCATTTGAAAGCCAAGAAGTGCAAAATGAAGAAATTAACGCTTGGCTTGTTCATCTACTTACCACCCCCCACCGCTCGTGGTCACAAACTTGAATCCAAGTTGGGTGCCCAATTTATAAGCTCCAAATGGCGAGAAAAACGGTAAAGTTGGTAATCGTCGTGCCGCGACGTTAAATCAAGCGCTTGTGGGAGGCAACCCATCATTTTCAAAATTTTAACTTGTTTTTGAAATTTTCTTTCCGTTCTTAGTTAGGTAGTTTAGGAGTAAAAATGGTGTTGGGATGTGATTTTTTGCCCCTTGGGTAACTTTTGGCTTACTTGGTACCAACTTATTTAAACCTTGGCGTATGAATTCTTGATTTTTTTTTTTTTTTAAAAAAAATGATTGAAGTAAGGATTCTTGTTGTGACTTTTAGACTCAATTTTTGGCTCTTACTTTCACTAATTAGTCTCTTTAGGCTATGAGTGGCTTTTTGAGTTCATTTGTTTCAATTGGTTCTTGGATACATATTCTACTTGAGTTTTCATATGCCATGTGTGGTGAGGTTTATTTATGAGTTCTTTTGCATTATTTGTGGTCTAGAATTTGCCCGGAATGAGTTTCAAGGCGAAATCCTAGATTACACTTGGATTGAAAAATGATGTTAGGCCTTCCTTGGACCGTTTTTGTGCCTTAAATATCCTACCCTTGCATATTTTCCCTAGTCAACCCCTCTTGAGCCTCTAACCTTTTCTTTGACAACCATGTTATAAGCTTTACCCCGTTCTTCATTGATCCATCTTTTAGTACCCTACCTCCTTAAGTGCGTTGAAAGTGCATACATAGGCTAAAAGCCTAAGTTTGGGGGTGATGGTTGGAAAAAGTTGTTATGTGGGAGTTACTTTAAAGGTGAAAAGGTGAAAGATTTTTTTTTTTTTTTGGAAACTTCCTTGTTATTTTGAAAAAAAAAGAAAAAAGGAAGGAATAATAAGAGTTGTGCATAAAGGGAAGACTAGTTGGTGAAATGAAAAATGAAGAAAGGGGTGGAAAAGTTTCAAAGGAAGTGTGCTTTGAATGTTGAAAAGTGTAGTGCTCAGGGAGGTTTTGAGTCACTTTTACCCAAATTGTGCCCTACCTTAACCAAAAGCCTACATTACAACCCTTTAAGTCCTAATTGATTTTGAACCAAGTGTGTCTACATTAGTGAAGAAATACATGAAGGGCAAACTTATGGTACTACTTGTGTGCATTTGAACATCTTTGTGAGAGAGGGAGTTAATTCTTTCTATTTGATATCCCATTTGTGTTTTGAATTTCATTTTCTAAGTGTGGGATTCTCTCTTGAGTGTGAGGGCACATGAGAATTTAAATTGTGAATTTGTTGCATTTTCCAATTGAGAGGAATGAACAAAATAAAGTTGTTTTGTGATAATGAGGCAAATTTTGTAGCTTTAGTGTCATGAATTGATTGCTACTTTGATTAACTTGGTGTTTGAGCACTTGACATGAAAATAAGTTTTTGAGAAGATGTTGGTGATTCATATATTTTGGATTAATTGGTGGTACCAATCAAAGTCATGTAATTGTGCTTAAACTAGACTTTTTGACTTGGTACGATGTTGGTGCACTTATGAATGGAGTCCTTCGAAGGAAATTGTATGATTTGATTTGCTTGAGGACAAGCAATAGTTTAAGTTTGGGAGTTTGATAAGTTGGCATTTTACCAACTTATTTCTTCTTTAATCTTAGATTATAGCTATGTTTTGATTGAGAAAATAGTGCATTTAATGTCGTTTACTTTCATTTTATAGGTTTATATGATTGAGAAGAGCGTCGGAAGAAACCAAGTGAAAATAAAGTCAAAAAGAGGCCAAACTGGACAGTTTTGCAAATCTGAAAACTTGGGGCTTATTTTGTTATTTTTGGACTTGGAAAAAGTTGGGAACTACAAAAGCAAGACATGGGGCAAACATTTATCATCTTTGGCCATTTTCACAAGATTTTTGGAAGCTAGGGTTCTTCAACCAACACTTTGGAAGAGAAGATTGGAGCACTTTAATTAGCAAACTCTTAACCCTTTCTTCAATTCCTTGTTATGTATTGAATATTTAAGTGTGTTGCATTTTATTCTCTAACTTGCATCTTGTTTATGAGAATATCCATTATCAAGTGTTGAATTAAATCTCTTGTTTTGCTTATGTATTGTATAATTTTTATTTCTAATGAAGTGAGTTAATGTTTTTCTATCAACTCTTCATGCTTTAATGTCTCTTAATGGTTGCAAACATTATTTGTGCCTAAGTGCTTTTACTTTGCTTGAGAAAGAAAGTGAAAGTTAGGAAAATAGTTAGATAGCAAGGATCTGGGTCATTAAATCCATCTAATAACTTGAGCTAGAGATAGGATAGTTAACTTGAGGTTGAATTGATTGTGTTTAACATCACACTTTAAGGCTTGAGAAAGCTTAGAGTGAAATTCATTGATTTGGTTGAGAGACTTTCAATGAGATTTTAAAAATCATTATCTATTAACATAAACCCGCTCATAGTTGTAAAATTATAAAATACATTGGATCATTACTTGAGAGTAATTTCTCTTGTTTTCCTTTGCTTGTGACGCCATTGATCATTTTACTTACTTTCTAGGTTAGTTTTGTCTTTGTTAGATTTTAAATCAAAAATCCAAATATTGAAAAAGTGTTTGGCTTAGCTTAGTTGGTGATAATTCCTTACTTGTTTAAATCGTCTTTATTGTTCCTTGTGGATTCGACCCCGACTTATAGTTGGGTAAATTATGTTGCGACGACTGTGTACACTTTTTCTTTGAGGAGTGGATTTGGACGTTATCAAATTTGCAGATGCTTTCATTGAGTACTTCATGCCAATCGATGTCAGAGAAGCAAAGGCTACTGAGTTAGAGAATCTAAGGCAGAATGACATGACTGTTCAGGAGTATTATCTCAAGTTCGTATCATTGTCCACTTAGAAAAAAACTTAAGGGGTACTGCCACCCAATTTTTCCTACTAAGTTATGCGCTTTATTTATTATTTCTTAAGAAGTGTGCAAGGGCCATAGTTAACAAATAAAGTGAAAGGAGGGAGTAGTATGGAATACTATTTTCTTCTCTATTCCTCTGTTCTATTTCTGATTATATCCTTTGTAACTTCATTTAAGCAGAGCTTGGATATGTCACCAACTTCAATTTTGTTGTGGAAATTAAGGGAAGGTAGAAGAGATCTAAAACAAATAAGCGAAGAAGGAAAATGTTGGCGAGAATTTTGGATTTTGAAAGGTGAAGAAGAAATTAAGAGAGATAGTAAGATACCAAAGTAACCAGGGTTAAGACCAAACAGATCTGGGTCATTACAATTTTAATGAGACAGGTGTCAAGAATCTAAGTAGCCACGGGACGAAAATGAAGAGAAAGTAACCGGAGAAGAGCCAACTCCCAAATATAAGATTTTGATCAATGGTCGTTTGGTAGTGTGTATAAGAATAGTACTGAATAGAAAGTATAAATGCGGGGATAGTTATGCTGGCATTATGTTTATCGACTGTCTGATTTGTAAGATAGTAAGATACCAAATTAATCAATAAGGAGAATATTATACATAGAAATAATGCATCATTACAGATATTATGCTAGCAGTATCACTAGCATTATTCAGATAGTGCTATAATAGATAGCACTAATAATTCTACAGCATGACAATGTATTACTATAATATTACATATTCAAATACTACAATACTTTGAGCAATAAGTTAACATATCATAATATACTCGTTAATCATCACATAAGGACGATGTTTCAAATACGGTTGAGGAGCTTCAAATGTGTGATGAGCTAGTCAGCCTTTGTTCTCAATTTAGCAGCCTCTTTGATGAGCATGAATGAATCAACAAAATCATCGCCTAGCTGGTTCAGATCTGGAATTATTCCTTCATCAGCGGCTATAGCAAATGTCAACTTCTTGGCATAGCTACACACATGAACCATTATCCCGTACAATATGCATTTCTTCAATTCCTTGTTATGTATTGAATATTTAAGTATGTTGCATTTTATTCTCTCACTTGCATCTTGTTTATGAGAATATCCATTATCAAGTGTTGAATTAAATCTCTTGTTTTGCTTATGTATTGAACAATTTTTATTTCTAATGAAGTGGGTTAATGTTTTTCTATCAACTCTTCATGCTTTAATGTCTCTTAATGGTTGCAAACATTATTGTGCCTAAGTGCTTTTACTTTGCTTGAGAAAGAAAGTGAAAGTTAGGAAAATAGTTAGATAGCAAGGATCTGGGTCATTAAATCCATCTAATAACTTGAGCTACAAATAGGATAGTTAACTTGAGGTTGAATTGATTGTGTTTAACATCACACTTTAAGGCTTGAGAAAGCTTAGAGTGAAATTCATTGATTTGGTTGAGAGACTTTCAATGAGATTTTAGAAATCATTATCTATTAACATAAACCCGCTCATAGTTGTAAACTTATAAAATACATTGGATCATTACTTGAGAGTAATTTCTCTTGTTTTACTTTGCTTGTGAGGCCATTGATTATTTTACTTGCTTTCTAGGTTAGTTTTGTCTTTGTTAGATTTTAAATCAAAAATCCAAATATTGAAAAAGTGTTTGGCTTAGCTTAGTTGGTGATAATTCCTTACTTGTTTAAATCGCCTTTATATTGTTCCTTGTGGATTCGACCCCGACTCATAGTTGGGTAAATTATATTGCGACGACCGTGTACACTTTCTCTTTGAGGAGTGAATTTGGACGTTATCAATTTAGCCGTTGCGGAACAATTTGACGTATTTAGACTAGTTTGGGAAATAAGCTAACTTGCTTGGTTCCAAATTTGTGAATATTTGTGTAGTTGTTTCTTTGCTTTATTTTATTTTTTATTAAAAAAAAAATGGCATCATTCCATGAAAATGGGTCGGATGGTAGTTGTTCATACTTTGATGACCCTTGTCCATATTGTGGAGGACCCCAATCTTAGCAAACTTGTTTAAAGTCTCCCGGGGAGGATTGTGCGCACAATCTCGAACCCATGAGTGGAGCATATGTGATAGATGTGGCGGTCAAAATGGCCATTGAGCTAATTGTGATTATTTGTCCGTCCTTTCCCCGAACCCCCACTATGACGATTTTACTTTTTGTTGTGATCGGGAAATGAAAGTGGGAGAAGTTGAGAATGGTCAAAATGGAGAGTTCAAGCTCATGATGGAGTGCCTGCTTGATGGAGGAAATGAAAATCAAAAGGCCTTGAAGGAATACTTGGAAACTAGTATCCTAAATGGCTTGATGATTGAAGACAAAAATCCTCCACGGGCATTTGAACAAAATCAAGAAGATTCTCAAATGCTCAATATGAGAGGATAATGCCCATGTTGGAGGCCAACTTTGAAAAGAAGGAATCAAGAATTGAACGTCCTCCAACCGACTTCATGCTAATTGGAGATGCCGAAGAAAAAGAAAAGGAATTAGAGTCAACCGTTGTCATGGAAAATATGATTGAAATTGACTCTAGTTCGGGGGAAAATGAGAATGTCAAAATCCGGAAAAATTTGCAAATTGGGAGGTTGAAGTCTCACTCCAAGCATTTTTCAACATTGGATTTGTATGGTGATATGGGAATTGAGCCACATACATCCATGTTGGATGGTGAAGAAAGACAAGTGCTTTACGTCTTAAGAGTAAGAAGGCAAAATGACATTCCTCATTTGAAAGCCAAGAAGTGCATGTTGACACCCAATTTTGCCCCTCCTCTATTCTAATTAATAAATCAATATCTTATTTTTACCTTTATTTTATTATAATTTCTGCTACTATAGTTTTAAGTATTAACACGTCGAGACATCGCTACTTACTTATTATATATTGATCATAAGATATAACTTAGGTAATATTCTACTCTATTATTACTTTGGTTACGTACTAATGATAAGGTTATCATATTAAATCTAAGTATGAAATTTATTATTATCTTTATTAGTATTGTTATTATTATTATTACAACATAATATATGTGATCTAATTTAGAAACTCAAAATATTAATTCGGTCCATCTAATTAACTTTGTTTAGTCACGATTAAGAGTCTAAATCAACTAGTCTTTTCTTAAACTTTGGTTACTAATTAAAAAACAAATGTCAAGTCCTCGTGTATATGTGCCTATATACACCAATATACACGCATATACCTGTATATCAAGTATATATACTTGTATAAAGGCCCCATTTCTGTTTTCATTTTATCTGGACCGAGCCCAATCCATTTAAGGATTTGACCCGGCCCAGTACAACAAACCAAAACCTTACCCTTTAGCCGTCTCCCTTTCCCCTTCTTTCATCTCTCCCCTTCTCTCTTCACGCCGCCCCTTCCTCTCTCTCTCCTCTTCATCTCTCCTCCATTTCCGACCCCAAATCCCCTTTCACTATTACCGGGTTTTTGCTACCCCATTTCGGATTAAGTTTAACTCATGCACACAGCCCGACCTTGTCGTCTTTTTCCTCTTTCCTTTTTTTTTTCAACAAGGATCGATTTCTCACAACAATGGCAGACTTCGAATCATCCCAGTTTCGTGCAATATCTTTTTCCCCTCTCATCTTCAACGATCTGGTCAACACAAATAGCCAAAAAACTTTTGAAGTTTCTGAAAAAATATCAACTTTAGAGATTTGATTTCAAATGGCTACTTCACTTCAAATCCCGCCCAAAAAAGAGGTGACAAACCTTAGTTTCGTCCACTATAAATATATCTCTAGTTCCTAGCCGAAAAGGGAGAGGGATTTTTAAAAAAAAAAAAAAAAAAAAAAAAAACGGGAGGAAATCAGATCAACAAAAGAGGGCATAGCCATAGCCTTATAGAAGAAAGCAAAAAAAAAAAATAGTCAAGAAAGTTGTTCTATTTTTCTGATTTGAGACTCGAGTGAATTTGGGATTCGTCGCGTTCGAGTATAGATCCGAGACCCAAAAGCCCTAGTATCATGGCACCGGAAGAAGGTGACTCTCCCTTCTTTAAGTCATTTTCTTCAATTTTTCGATTTGCTTTTGTGTTTTATTTAGTCCAAATATGTGTTACTTAGCTTACTTTTGGGTTATAGCATGCTGGGTAGTTTAATCCATTAGTCATATAAATACTTAACATCTGTGAGCGTCTATACGTCTACTTTGGTTTAGTTAAATTCTGGTATGGCCCTGTAATAGGTATTCATAGCATGTTTAGGCAGTTTAGTTTAGCTTAGTTGCATCATTTACTGTTTAGATGACCCGAAGGTTAATTAGTCTGTTGGTTAAGAAATGCTGAATGATTAGTTTCGATTAGTATGTATAGCAAATATGTTTTGTATTAATTAGCTTCAGTCTGTTTATTTAGGCGTATGAATAGCCTAATCAGACAAGCATAGATACATGAAGATTAACCTGGGTTAATTTGTTTGAAGCATGTTCTATTTGTGATCTGTTTGGTTTATGTGGATTAAGTTAGTAGAAATGGTTAATGTCAATACATTGTTGGTTCCGAATTTGGTTCTAAGTATATGTTAGCTTGGCATTTTTTTTGCTGTCCTGTTATGGAGAATAAATGATAAAGTTTGTTGGGCATTCATGATGAGAAATGTAGTCTCAGGGTCTAAAAGATGATATTGTTTGAACATGGTAGTACTAGCTGTCTAGTTCACTTTTGGGACCTGGTTGTTGGATTTGTCGAGTCTCAAACAAGTCTTGAGCTGTTTGGTATCTGCTTTATTGCCATTAGTATTCCTTTTGTTTCAATATTGTGCACTGTTAAATCCTTGCAATACCATCTAAATAGAAAAAATGCAAATATCGTTATGTCATCTGATCAATGCCATGTCGGGATCTGATCTAGAATACCTTAAAGCATGATACATAGTTTAAACAGTTCATAAGTTGGTTTTTGATGAATTTCGGGTGTTGGCATGAGTTTGAGTTTAGTTCACATAGTTTTCAGCATGATAAAGTAGGATTTAAACGATGTTAGCAGGTCTAAATAGGATTTACAAGGGTCTGAACTCAATTTCAATCAGCTTGTAAACATATAGTCTCTGATTAAATATCATTTCCTGCTCAAAAATGACTTAAATGATTATCATATTGCAACCAGTTTGGAATTAAGACTCAGGCATCTATTCCTCGTTTCGCTGCTGTAATAAAGAACGCAATGAGTTTATGGTTTGAGTTTTTTTTTTTTCACTGCTCTGTTATAAATAGGATTATTATAGATTTTGCGAAAGTTAAGGTTCAAAGTGAGTTGTTATTTTGTGTGGCTGAATCTGTTTAAAACTGACCATTGGAGAACAGTTAGAGTCTTTTCCAAATCCATTCTTATTCAGGCTGCCTCTGGAAAAAAGCAATCCCCTCTTATCTGCATGACCTTTCAATTTCTGTGGCTTCATTTTCTATCGGTATGCTAGGCTTGAGGCTTCATTTGTTTAATCTTAATTGCACCTTTGGTATCCGGGCGTCAGAACATTTTAAAAAAAATTACCCTCCTATGTGTCGTTGAGTGTCCTGGAATGGCTTCGGTTTGTCTTTATCAAACTTAGGCACTCCTGTCCACATGATAAATCTTGCTTATTCCCTCCCCTCATCTAACTGCCTATGCACTGTTAAAGTAAAAATTAGAATAGCAACGCGGCACTCATACGATGTGTAAGATTAAATGTGTTCAAAATCAGCGGAATCTTCGGATGTTTACTCCCTTTATTATCTCTTGAGTTTTGAATGTGCTAAAGGTTCCTTAACAGGGAAAACATTGAATGAGCAGCTTAAAGCATCCGAGCATGCATTTTATTTTAACTGGGCTGACGGCCTTAGCTTAAAAATTGTAAATCTCAGTCCACTTATGCCTGTATGAATTCGCTGAGTCTAGATGCGTGGCATGTTTATTTTTATCGTTCTTTTCTCTTGTATGATCAACTTTCTTACGGCATATCAAGGGAATATACTCAAATATACAGAATGTATTCAGCCTATATGCATTTAGGTATACATAAGTTGGTACATTTGTGGTATATAAAGTGTATCATCTTATTGGTTTTGTTTTCATTCCTCCTAGCAATTGGGCTTCTGAACGGCATTTATGCTTAACCCGTTATGTACACTTTCGCTTTAATAATTTGTTTCGGCCTAAACTTATTTCGCATTGCCCAGATAAGGCTTGTTTAGCTTAGATTGTTTATTTCGTGTGTTTGCTTGATTTACATACCTTACTTTGTTTAAGTGATGAAATTATATGCTTATCCGTATACTAATCCTTTTCCTTTTCATCTCTATGCATGACCACCACGCGTGAGTCCGAGCGACTCGTCTCCTCCCGCGTTCGATGTTGGGCCGAAGCCCAACGAAACATTTCTCTCGAGTCAGCCCCATCAGCCATCCGCAACAATATATTAAGGTTGTTGGGCCGGAGCTCTAACACGAGTGAACAACGCAAATCCTAAAATGGGTCGAAGCCATTAAATCATTCCGTTTCTTTATTTTATTTTGTTTGGGCATTTAATTTGTAATTACATGACTAACATTTTACTTGTTTTTATTTGTTTAAATTACGTGAACCTTAGCGAATTTAGTCGGGTTGGCTTTAGTAAATAGGTAGGAAGAACTAATATTTAATTCCATAGTTTCGTTTTCTTCTTTTATATCAAATTATTTACAATACTCACAATATTTATCTATTTTAGAATAATGGATTTTCAAAGTAGTATGATTACGTATTTTGAACCAAAGAACCATGCTTTGTGATACTATGTTAAAGACTTTCAGGACGTCATTAACATATAAATACTAATCCAAGTGTACTTTATAAACATTATTTTTAAGATTTATTCAACTATGCATACTTTAGTCTAACATAATCAAATAAAGTCAATAAAAAAGAAACTCATGTCCTTTGTATCGTATTTATAATAAAACTAAATTTTAGTTGGCATTGTCATAGTAATACAATTTTATCTAAGTTTCAAATTCGCTAAACTTATTGCCTACATGAAAACCATTACATCTTCAAATTCACCTTCAATAATATTTAAAGTCTCTTTTCACACAAATTATTATATTGTGCAAGTCTTATTTTTTTATAACATTATTACATTTTACTTTAAAGCTTTAGCAATATTTATAAGTTATTTTCCAAACATTTAAAATGTTATATTTACACTTAGCCTAATTAACTTTAAGTCCGGTCGGTTAACCATTATTAATGGAATTTAGAGGATGCCTAATACCTTCCCTCTAGGTTAGTTGAACCCGTACCTAGAATCATTTGGTTTCGTAGATTTTAAATCAACTTTAGATAATTACTTTAATTAACCTTAGGTGCCCTAATTCACCGTAAATAATTAGGTGGCGACTCCTTAAACTTTAAATAACCCTGGAATTACCCGGATGTTGTAAACTATTTTGACCTTGGTTAAAATAGGGTATGACAGCTTGGCGACTTCACTGGGGACTACTTAGGTTCTAACCATGACAGACTTAGTTTAAATAGGCTTGGTGTGTTTTACTTTGTTTGTTGATTGACTGTTTTCACATGCTATTAACTGTTTGTCTGATATAAACTGTTTATGTGTTACTTGCTTTGATAAAACTGTCATTTCGTTTCATTTTCCTCCACTCCTAGAAAATTCACACACTTAAAGCGGTTTCGCGGTTCGCGGCCGTGCACTACTAAAACACCTTTTTAGTCGGATTGATCTTGTGGATTTAGTCGATCGGCGTAGTCGACGACCACGGACTTTCCACTCCCGAGTTGTCACTTTGGGAACCCTCGTGTCATAGGCGTACCAACTCTTAGTCGGCCTAAGATAGAGCTAAACCAACACCGTTATTAGGGGCATACATTTCATGACTAGGAGGTTTAATACCCTTGGTGTATTAAACCCATTAGATGACTTTACCCAAACGTCCAAGTGGGTCCACGACCCCAAGTGACACTACATCATACTTTATGTGCATGTTTGAAGAGGTAATCGTGCTAAATATTGACCATTTGCTTTAACTAATTAAACTTTAGGAGGGAGGGACGACTAACACTTATGTGACAGGTATGGATCCACAGTGGAGAACATCCGTGATCGACAATTGCCGAAGACCAGTGACATCACAAAATGGAGCTGTACATTTAGACATAGGAAATTGTATTTATTTTATTTAGATTAGGAAATACTTTATGTTGTACTCATTTGATATGTAATAATGTTACAATACTTTTGTACTATATTTTGGGAAATATAATTTGTTTAATTAATCAAAGCAATAGGATGACATATTATGGTACACTTTACCCTTCAAACAAACATTAGGCCTACCTCTGGCACAAGAGGTCACATGCATATTAGGACGCGTTATTGTTTGACTTTACTTGGTAACTTATTTGCTACATAACTTGCTTGACTTTATGTGATCATAAAACTAATATCATTTGCATTGTTCATGTTTCCTTTTCTTTATTTTATTCCCAAAAAGAGAGTTGATTCGTGTTGACACTCGAGCTGGCCGACCATCCTTATCTCACAAGGTCGAAGAGGTCCTCACTACCTCGACGTACCTGGGTTGTGCAAGGGAAGGAAATTATCATGACTGATCCCGCCGCATCCGTTTTAGCTGGTTTAGAAAACATTGTGATCTCTAGTGATCCCCCTGAGACTTCTGAACACAGAACTACTATGCAACATGACGAACATATCGCCCGCCTGACTCAAGAAATTGAGGACCTACGTGGCGAACTAAATCGGGTTAGGGACCCGACAAATTTATCATTACCTCCAAAGTCCACCTCCCGAACCTAGAACCTGCCGCACCAAATCCACCTCGTTTTCCATCACTTGAATCTCCACCCCCGAACACTTTCCTCCCCAAAATAATGTACCCACCAACAACAACTTTCCTCCACCAAATCCATCATCCGTCTACACCCCTCTACAAAGTCAACCAACCACTCACATCACATGTACTCCTCCACAAAATCAACCACCTACCTACAATACCTACGCTACTCCTAATCCACCACCCGTCAACCCACCAAATCAATCACAAGTTCACACTCCTTATATTCCGTTACCTACCAACACTAATCCACCACCTACAACCACTCCTCTAAACCCACCAAATCAACTACCTACAAACACCATTTATAACACACCACCTCCAATCCAAAACACTCCCACTGTCCAAACTTATCCAACCCAGTATATGCTAATCCTAACACGCAAGATGTTCCTCCGGATATGCAAGGAAACACAAGCCTATACCAATCAAAGTTGACGATGTCGTGTTCCACTAAGTAGATTAATACGAGGAAATGGAGAAAGAGACGAAAGTGAAGGCGACTATATATTGTTAAAAGAGATCCACAGCCTCAAAGAAGCAACGAGAAAACCTTCGTCACAGAGGAACAAGAAGCGTAGAATACGAAGATCCGTGTGTTCAACTCGATGTTGACTTACACGTAGGCTACAAACCACCGAAATTTGATACTTTCAATGAAATCGGCGATCCCCATACACACTTAAGGGCCAACTGTGACAAATTGGTTGGAGTAGGTAGAGACCAGAACATAAGGATGAAGCTATTCATCAGGAGCTTATCTGGTGAGGCCCTTAATTGGTATACACAACAGGACGTCCGTAAATGGCGTGGTTGGAGTGACATGGCCCAAGACTTTATGGACCGATTCACCTTCAACATCGACATCACACCGTATTGAGTCTATATGACTAAGTTAACCAAGAAGTCAACCGAGTCGTTCCGCGAGTATGGGCCGCGTCGAGGTCGAAGCGCTGTGGTTCAACCCCCCGATGAATGACGAGAAATGATCACATTATTGAATACCAGCCGGCATATTTTATGAGAAAATGATAGGTATGATGGGACAAAAAAATTCACGAAGTTGTCCGAATGGGTGAAGCCTCAAAGGTTAAGGAATCAAATCGGAAAAATTCGGATCTTGCGGCTTTGGTCGTAAACAAAACCATTCAACTGCTCCTATCGATGGCTTAAAAGAAGAAGAGGATGCCGCCGCAACATGAATGTCCAAGGGCAAGCGAGCCAAGCCACTACATACTTTAACCATCCACAATCGCCTTTTTTTCCTTACCATTACGTTGAACCTTACCAAACTCCACTATCTCCTTACCCCCGTCTACAATACCCAAGCAAATTATTACCAACCCCGAGCACCTCCACATCAAAATCCACGTCCATATCAACCTGTTCAAGCTCTTACTTACCAAAATCGACCACATGCTACACCCAAAACTCGTCCAAACACTGACATAAAAAATACCCGTAATTACACTCGGTTCGCTGAGCCCTTGGCTCAATTGTTCGAAAGATTGAAAGTAGCCGGCGTGATACAACCAATTGAAGGAAAAATTCCCGACCCTATTCCAAGATGGTTTGATGGTTCCAAGCACTGTGCTTACCATTCCGGAGTCACTGGGCACGACACCGAGGGATTCTTGCGGGCTCAAAAACAAAATCGAAGCCTTGATTAAGGAAGGAGCAATCCACCATCGGAGCTCGACCCAATGTGGACAACAACCCTCTACCTACTCATGAAAATGCCAACGTGAACATGATCACTACTGAAGACGATGGAGATTTGGGAAAAGCCATCATGCCATCAACCTTTATTGTCTCGGGAACAACCAAACACAAGCACCAATGAAGATTACTTTAGCGACTACTCACAACACCGAGACACCGACCATCCAGGGTGCCGAACCAGGAGAGACTTTGAAGAATTGGACTTGTACTCCATCCCTGGTTCGCCGGGAGTCTTGGTAGATTGAACTGTAGTGAACTTTTGAGATAGCACAATTTTAAAATTGAGGCTTAAATTGTGCCCTAAAACTTTTGTTGTTTCGCCTCATCTTTTGGAAGCTAAATTTCCACAATCTATGAATGCATTTCTGATTTTCTCTAACTGTCTATTTATCATTTTCTACTTTATTTATCAAATCTGCCAACTGTACGATTGTGACGTAAAACGAACGAATGAACCAAGTATACCTCAAGGGAATAACAACGAAATTAAGAGACAAGATTCCACTTAGAAGAAATTGAAATAGTCGATAGACAACGACGTAAACACGAGGGTTATTCAAATCAAGAAGACATTGAAAGACGACATTAGATTAGAAAACCTAGTTTGCAACCTTTCCTTTAATACGCCGTACGAACTACGCTGACCTGATTCCCGTGGTGGGATACGTAGGCAGCCCACATAGGGTTCGGTTGCATTATAACAGAAAATCCAAAATCCTTATACAAGGAGAACTACAAATGGCCTGATTCCCTCGGCGGGATTCGTAGACTATCAACATACAGGTCAAACACATTTAGGTAGAAAGCCAACAAACTTTTACCATTTTACGTAACAGAACTACGCCGACCTGATTCCCTTGGTGGGATACGTAGGCAATCCACATCGGGTTCGATCCCTTTATCAGAAAATTTCAAACCATTTCCACGTGTCCTATGAACTACGTTTTGACCTCGATTCAAGGGATATGTAGACAACCTATATAAGGTTCGGTCACACCACAACATAAGTTTAGTACACCCTTCTGAGCCAAAACTGGGGCATATTTTGAAAACGTGTAGACAAAAATGGTCGGACACCGACAAGACTAAGACTACCAGACAGGAGATAGTATAGACAAATGACTTTTCAATTGTGTCACAATCTGAGGTTGGCAGAAATATTTTACAACCTACATACATATATTTACATACATATCTTTTCTTATATACATACACTTACATATATATTTTTTTAGATGAAACACTTTCTCTCAATTGTTTCACTACTATTCATCTATCGAGGCTTGAACGGAGATCACAAGATCCAAACAAACAAGACGAATGGAGCGCCAACAACGTCAAGCTTCGAGTCAACATGAATCAACTTTTCCCTCCCAAACTAAGAATTTTTCTTTGAGTGCAGGAACAAAAGGCCGCGAGACCGATAGTCAAGCCTATCAATCCCGACCAAAAGCATCACTTGGCTCATTATGGCCGTGCATTAAAAGCCAAACGGCTTTATTTCTAACTTATCTTCAATTTTATTTTATCACAACAGCTTTTGACCTCATTAACAAGTATACCCGTTTTGTAGGTTGACGATCAAGACGAATCGAAACAGATTACGTGTCATTAATTTGGCTCTCGTCGCAATACCATCAACGTTATTAGCCAAACGGCTATGCACTTACTTTACTCTTACTTTATCATTTTATTTTTCTACTTTACCAACTTTATGACTTTATCCTGAACTTTACAGGAATCCACATTCTTATCATCTACTTTACCAATTTTACGACTTTACCCTGAACCTTACAGGAGTCTAAATCATTTACTTTACCTACTTTAACCACTTTACCCGGACTTTACGGGAAATTTTCATCAAATCTCCGAAAACAACCGAGAGACAAAGATTCACTTTAACAACCTTACCCCGGACTTTACGGAATTTTCATCAAGTCTCTCCGGCTTGACAAATCGTGAGACATCATTTACTTTACCTACTTTAAATACTTTACCCCGGACTTTACGGGAATTTACATTCACATCATTTACTTTACCTACTTTACCTACTTTACCCCGGACTTTACGGGAATTTACATTCACATCATTTACTTTACCTACTTTACCCCGGACTTTACGGGAATTTACATTCACATCATTTACTTTACCTACTTTACCCCGGACTTTACGGGAATTTACATTCTCATCATTCACTCTACTTTAAATACTTTACCCCGGACTTTACGGGAATCATCCTTCACTTTATTTTAACAACTTTACCCCGAACTTTACGGGAATCTTTATCAAGTCCCCGAAGATAACCGGAGGCATAACATGGCTACACGGCCTCATCTGCATAGGCCGAATGGCTGCACTTTTACTTTACCCTCTACTTTATTACTTTACTTTACCATCCACTTTACTTACTTTAATGACTTTACCGTAAAATTCCACAGACATCGTTTATCATCGAGTCTAGAAGGCAGTAGGAGGCTTTATTATTATCATTCAAGTCGCCAACACAACTTTAGCATAAACATCACGCAAGTCCCCGAAGACGTTGAGAGATAACATTTGGCCACGCGCTTTCGTTATAAGCCACGCTTCATCCTCACTTTCACACTTATATTTTATCATTTTACATTCTTTATAAGTTTTACAGTTTCAAATTTACCGGAATTTTATTACTTAATTTTGACATGAATTTCAGTTTGACAAGAAAATACAATCTACAGAGACATAGCACAACGTGAAACTTTATCTTACGCAGTGAACTGGGGCAAATTTGCTGAAGAGGAATATCAAACTCACAAGTAAGGGTCACGGATCTACTCTCGAACTCAACTCCACCTGCGTCCACAAACACATGATACGTAGGTTAATTTTCTTTCATATCCGCCGCTGAAACTCTATTTAACCAACTCTTTTCACAATCTTGCAAGCCTTTTTCTATCCCAGTCTCACCATAATTCAACACTGGGGCAAAAAGTGTAGCGTTAATATCGACCCGCTTCTTTCGAACTACATACAGTTTGATTTCCACAAAACCCGTGATACATAAGCTATTCAAAATTTGAGGTTTGGTCATAATTCCTTCCGTCCCATAATATTTCCACCAATTCTCCTGCCCATATTTTCCAAGTTCTTCCAAGTCATATTTGTTGGTCGGAACAAAATCGGCTACTACGTCAACTTCTTCGCCCGAAAACTCTTACATCGTCTCCGGTCGAAGAGGGGCATCTGTTGACACCCAATTTTGCCCCTCCTCTATTCTAATTAATAAATCAATATCTTATTTTTACCTTTATTTTATTATAATTTCTACTACTATATTTTTAAGTATTAACACGTCGAACGACATCGCTACTTACTTATTATATATTGATCATAAGATATAACTTAGGTAATATTCTACTCTATTATTACTTTGGTTACGTACTAATGATAAGGTTATCATATTAAATCTAAGTATGAAATTTATTATTATCTTTATTAGTATTGTTATTATTATTATTACAACATAATATATGCGATCTAATTTAGAAACTCAAAATATTAATTCGGTCCATCTAATTAACTTTGTTTAGTCACGATTAAGAGTCTAAATTAACTAGTCTTTTCTTAAACTTTGGTTACTAATTAAAAAACAAATGTCAAGTCTCGTGTATATGTGCCTATATACACCAATATACACGCATATACCTGTATATCAAGTATATATACTTGTATAAAGGCTCCATTTCTCGTTTTCATTTAATCCCTGACCGAGCCCAATCCATTTAAGGATTTGACCCGGCCCGAGACAACAAACCAAAACCTTACCCTTTAGCCGTCTCCCTTTCCCCTTCTTTCATCTCTCCCCTTCTCTTTTCACGCCGCCCCTTCCTCTCTCTCCTCCCTCTTCATCTCTCCTCCATTTCCAGTAAAAACCCCAAATCCCCTTTCACTATTACCAGGTTTTGCTACCCCATTTCGGATTAAGTTTAACTCATGCACACAGCCCGACCTTGTCGTCTTTTTCCTCTTTCCTTTTTTTTTCAACAAGGATCGATTTCTCACAACAATGGCAGACTTCGAATCATCCCAGTTTCGTGCAATATCTTTTTCCCCTCTCATCTTCAACGATCTGGTCAACACAAATGGCCAAAAAACTTTTGAAGTTTCTGAAAAAATATCAACTTTAGAGATTTGATTTCAAATGGCTACTTCACTTCAAATCCCGCCCAAAAAAGAGGTGACAAACCCTAGTTTCGTCCACTATAAATATATCTCTAGTTCCCGCCGAAAAGGAAAAGTTTAAAAAAAAAAAAAAAAAAAAAAAA
>NW_026715593.1:0-19129 GCF_029784015.1 Lycium ferocissimum | reverse complement strand
ATGTCGACATAACTTTCTAAGAGAAAATGTTGAAAAAGGTCTGATAAATGTGGAGTTCTGCAAGACAGATGACCACGTGGCTGACATCTTCACAAAAGCATTGAGTAGGGAGCATTTTGAAAGAAATCGTTTTAAGCTGGGCTTGATCTAGCCTAACTAAGCCTCCAATTTTTTTTAACTATGTAGAGGGGAGAGTTTCAATGCAATAAAGTGTTTTTCAAAAGCATCTAACTCATTTTTACACTGTTACAGGTGTACACACATAGCAGTCTTGGATGGAAAAGTTGGAGTTTGGGGAAATGGTATATTTCGCAGTTTCTACCAAAATCTATCATGAAACGATACGTACTTGGTCTCTCGGTTCGTGTTAGTAGTCTACTAAATGATTGTACAAATCTTGAAATTGTTTCAAGTGCCAAGTCATCCACGTAACCATCTTACTCAACTACCAAAATATTCCCATTAATATGTGCCTCTTGTTTCTCTCTCCTTCCACTAATTTGAAATCTGGCTGAATTCCTCCCTGTCACTCCCTATCTAGAAGTCGTCCCTAACAACTGCTTTGGCTCAATCCTTGAATCTCACCAAGAACAATCTGTCTACCCTCTACTCAAAGCCTCAAATCTCTGGCTCCTCTCGAATCCAAAAAGTCACACTCCTAGAAAATTCAAAGCTTCCCTAACTGCCTCCAACTCAATCAACCCAAATAGTGAAATGACAGATTGAACTCCATCTCAAAGTAATTCACTCTCCAACAAAGAAATAGACAACTCGTCTACGTAGTCAGATGGGTGTATCTCTAAACCGGGGATGAGTGAATCAGATCTACTACAAAGTGAAGCTGAAGTTCTGGTTATCGTGGCAAAAACCTTGCAAGCTATGAGAAATGATGAAAGTGTTGTTAGTGGCATGAAGTCTATGGTTGCCATCATATCGAACGATTCAAACAAGGGACTCAGTCCACCTTTTCTGAGGAATCTAAATCTTTAATTAGTTTTAATAGGCTGAATGAGGCGGTTGACGTTTCTACATGTGCTGATGTTGCGGGTAATGCTCTTAAGCAAGCACAACCTTAGAAAAGGAAACCGGAGGTAAATCTAACTAAGGATGGAAGTACCTTGTACTGCCAAAACACGAATTACCAGATTCGTATCTTCGAAGAGAACTTATCAAATTTAAGGCATAAGTACATTGAGTCAGGGTTAAGTAAAATCACTTTGGAATATAAGGAGCAAGCATTATTAAGTATATTTAATGAGTGAAGGATGTATATAAGGTATACCGGAAGGTTTTTATAAGGAAATAAGTGGAAAAAATGAAGTAGTACGACTTTGGAGAAAGGATGGGTAAAGTTTCGTGTGAAGATTTTGGTCCAACTTGGGGGACGAATATCTCTTAGCATATGAAGTGTTTAGAAGTGAAACAAAGGCATAAAATGAATTTCGTCGAGTCTAGTTTCCAACGCAACAAATCGCTCATCGAAAGGACATCGAAGTAGAGAATTATGGACGTTACAAGTTCGGCTGACAAAGTAAAAGCAACGTGCTACCATCTTTGCTACGGTAACCAGCACTACGATGCGAGTACGGTGGCCCGACCCGAATTGACTCCCTATATAAAGGGTAACCGTCACACCCCAATCCCGATAGGGCATGACGGCCCAGACTCTCATCAGAGTCGAGCGAACCCTCAGACATTCGCTCTATCAAAACCTGTCATTTCAAAAACTTTTAAGAACATAAAACTCTTCCAAAAAGAAATCATCTAAAATACACTCTTTTAAAGTACACAAATGACTCAACTGACATCTCGACAAACATATCACAGGACACTGTCTGCAAAGTCTCTAACATATACAAAACACCATAACATAAGTACTTTGACTCGGCAGCACTCCGAACTGAGATGGAGCTCACCAATCCAACTGATAGCCTGGAAATATCCTATAGCCAACGTCTTCTACTCATACGTATACACTGCTGGCATGAAACGCAAATTTCCGAAGAAAGGGGTCGGTACGAATGGTGTCTTGAATATGTAAGACATGAATAACATCATGGTAAGAAGTATAGAACATAACGAGGGATAAATATGACCCGTACATTTGATTGCTTCTGTAGCGGATACCATACGTGCAACTTTAACCTTTTTAAATCAATATGTACACAAAATCGGGGAAGACATCTGAAACATTTTAATGAATGTGCAAAGATAAATTAAAACATCACCACATAGGCCACAACGTCACCCCCTGTCAACTGTACCATATGTATACATATCACAACAAAGGCCACAGCACACCCCCTGTCAACTGTGCCATATATATACACATCACAACAAAAGTGTTACACCTCGGGAATTTTCCCTTAGAATATAAGTGAGCAGGCTCACGAAGGACATGTCGTATACGAGGTTTATATAAGCAAGGAGTAGAAATTGATAGTCCTAATTAAGATTCCAAAGGCATCCGAGTTGAAGCAAGAAAGTAGTTAAGGGAATCGAGTTATAAGTTAGTGTATTGGACGCAAACTAGGAGTATTGAGCAAATGATGCCTTAAGAATGTTGTGGAGAAGAGTTATGACGTCCCCGAGATTCATAATGGAATGATAAACAAGAGCTAAGAAGGTCCCATAAGGATTGGAGATCAAACGAAACGACGGGAACCATTCCGGTGGAACTGTGAGTTCCACGACCATGTTCCACGGACAAGACAATGTTCCACGACCCGTGGATGTGTCCGTGGAACAGCCCAAAACAGTAAGTGTGACCGGCTGGTCGTGAACCACGACCAGCTCCACGGCCAACAAAGGGTTCCACGGACCGTGAAGCTGTCCGTGGAAGTCCTACTCGGCTGAACCTCTCCAAGTCTTTAAATGTTAAGTCCACTTCATTTTATTCATTCTCAACCACGACTTCAACCTCTCCACACCTCTAGAAACTTCCAAACATTTCATCCACAAGAAAAATAAGGAGATCAAGGATCAACAACAAGAAATCAAGAGAATCAAGCTTAAGAAACTCCATTAAAGCTACCAAAGTCAAGGAATTCCAAGAGAGAAGAAATAGGGTTTTGTGCTAGAAGGTGTATCATCATTCAAGGTTTATTCCTCTACCATTTGAGGTAAGTTTCATGAACTTTAGATGTTGATTGAAGTATTATTAAGATGAAACACTTAGATTATGAAAGAGTAAAGAAAATGGGTCATAAATGGGGGAAATAATGTCATTGTTGAATAGTAGTTGCGATGAATCACGAAAATGATTATGTGGAGATTGTGAGTGTGTTATAAATGATATTTGGAGCATGGAATAAGTATTACAAGTGAAGGAATGTGATAATAAACCTTAGTCATGAATATGGAGAATTTAAGTGAAATTATGAAATGCGGATCATGGGAATGAGTGACGATTGTTATTAGCGATATTGCGATGGTTGTTATGAGTGTTGGGAGTTGATATGGAATATGGCGGAAAGTAGTATAAACAAAGGAAACGCTGCCCAATTTTCTTTAGCCTTAAGAGGCATGGTTTTATAATTGCCTAGCTAACGACGATACGAACTCTCTTGAAGGTAAAGACGAGGACATCAAAGGAGGACGAGCAAGCTATAAAGTAGTTAACGAAAAAAGGTATGTGAGGCATTACCCTTCCTTCTAAGGCATGAATCTTATGCATGATTTTCCTCTTCCTTCCTGAATCTCCTACGTTTCTAGAGATGAAAGTCTAAGTTCATGAATGACGAGACGGGACACGAAATATGCTATGAATGCGATAACGACTCTAGAGACCAAGATATGACGTTCTTACGAAATCAATAATGATGATCACGATCCATTGGCATTCCTCCTTATATGTACTCACCTTAAATTGTAAATCCCTCCAAGGTGAGATGTGATGCTTATGCTTACCCCATAACATGACCGGGGGTTCACGACCTTATGTCACCCCGACATAAACATGGCCGCTCTTAAGCTTAATATCTGTATATGTATATGTAACTAAGGATGCTAAATTATGGTAAGATTATGATAAGCCGCGATATGTCTATGAATTGAATGTTAATGATGACAAGTGTATGAAATGCATGGTATGTGTGATAATGTGATTCCACCGTGCCTAATTGGCCGGACATGTCACCGCTACGGCGGGCTGCTATGATTCCACCGTGCCTGATCGGCCGGACATGTCACCGCTACGGCGGGCTGCTACGATTCCACCGCACCGAGGAGAGGGCGGACATGTCACCACTAGTGGGCTGCATGGGATGGTCACCCGGACGCGGGTAACGATATGATGATGTATGAATGATGTGACGATGCTTGCATGCTATGATAATGTATGTGATGTATTTATGTATGATGACTGTACATGAAACTGGTTCATATGTAAAGATGGCACAGGTTATGCCCTCATCTCATGATTTACGATTTCCAGGTTATGTTTGCTTCATTTCTGCCTTACATACTCAGTACAATGTTCGTAGACGTCCCTTTTCTTTGGACGCCGTGTTCATGTCCACAGTAGGCAAGGAGACGGTCTCGATCCCTAGGTGTCGGTGGTCGATTTGTGAGCACTCCATCGTCCGGAGGTGCTTTGATTATTCTTTTGGTACATATTTGTATATTCACATTTTGGGCACGACGGGGTCCTGTCCCGTCTATATGTTTGGTATTCCATTAGAGGCTCGTAGTCACGTATGTGTGGGTAGCATGGCCCCATGGTCTCCATGTATATGTATGTGTATTTGTATATATTATTTTGATAGCCGAAGGGCTTATGTTTATAAAAGTTAACGTATTTCGTAACATGACAGTTTTATATGATTACGAGCATACGGGATGAATGATAGCAGATAAGCAGTAATATGAGCGGTGTTCGGTGGTTAGCCCCGGATGCCCGTCGCGGCCCGTAGTTCGGGTCGTGACAAAAGGCCACAGCACACCCCCTGTCAATTGTGCCTTATATATAAATAACAAAGGTCACAGCGTCATCCCCTGTCAACTGTGCCTTATATATAAATAACAAAGGTCACAGCGTCACCCCCTGTCAACTGTGCCTTATATATAAATAACAAAGGTTACAGCGTCACCCCCTGTCAACTGTGCCTTATTTACATATAAATAACAAAGGTCACAGCGTCACCCCCTATCAACTGTGCCTTATATATAAATAACAAAGGTCACAGCGTCACCCCCTGTCAACTGTGCCTTATATATACATGAAGAATGAAATGAGTGCCGTGCATAATCAAAATGAAATAATAGAGCTCTCTGTAATGTCACAAAATGGCCATATACATACACTATACTCATTGAATGCATAGGAGTTCAAATAAAGATTATCGCTCTATCCCACCTTGAAGGAACAATTTATAAGGTGAGATCAACAACAATGAAATAAATCGAGAAAATCATGAAATGGCTTAACATTTCCATAACATCGTTGAAACCATACGTGAGACTTTTAAGCATAAAATCATCCTCATAAAAACGTTCTCATTTTTAACATCATAAAAAGCTTTAAGAGTGTTAAACTTCTAGCTTTTGAAATCAATGGGGGTATGGAACCACTTATGGACTCATACCATAGGAATCATGCCTTTTGAAAGGAAGGGACGAGCCTTAACAAAACTGGAAGCTCGCTTCTCGACTTTCCAACCTACCTCCTATCTTGAAATCTACATATAAAGCCATTCATACTATCGTCAGGCCCGTTGTCATATACTTATCCTAAGCCTCCAAATAAGTCTTTCTAGAATCTACCAAAATTTCAGCAGCATCTCCTCTATTTATATGCCTAGCCCAAAATCTCAATTCAGCAACCAACATCAACAACCATATTATCAACACCAAAATATTCCATAAACATCCCATACGATGTTTTATCCAATTTGTCGACCCATAAATTCCTTATATGCTCATTTAGTAACTTTTCCTCCGTAAATAAGCTTAAATCAATACTAATAAGGAAAGATTCATACCTTTCATCCGCTAGAATTGTAATATCTTCGATTATCACCTTGAATCCAAGCCAAGTTTCACTGCAATATGATAGTATAATCGCAACTACGCGCTGTCCAACCTTAAATCCGGAGATTATACTTAATTCGCGTTAAAATCTAGTGGATAGAAGTTGGGAGAATTTTCTAGAAGGTTTGCGAAATATTTGGAGAGTTCTTGGCTAAAAAAATGGGGTTTTGGATCAGATTTGGTCCTTAAATAGTGGGTCAAATTCGGGTCGGGGGTCACCATAGCAGTTACTGTAGCAAAGACTGTAGCACGCATTTTTACTTTGTCAGCCGAACTTGTAATGTCCATAATTCTCTACTCCGATGTCCTATCGATGAGTGGCGTATTGGGTTGGAAACTAGACTCGACAAACTTCATTTAGGCTTTTACCTTGCTTCAAAACTCCTCATCTGCTAAAAGATATTCTTTCTCCAAGTTGGGCCAAAATTACCCCTTATATTTTCGTCCAAGTTCCAACAAATTTAATTTCCTTAATTCTCTTGCCCTTCAATCCTTCCATAGCTTACAATATGCACTTAAACCCTTATAACCATAAGTTAAACACATGTAAGCTCACATACCTCCTGAATGGTAACTCGAATCTCAACATACGAAATTACGGGGTGTAACAGTAATAACCCCCTTTATCATCAGATTTTCCCTAGAAAATTCCAAAAAATCAGAAGAGGGAGTGAGGGAATCAAAAAGTAAGCAATTTTCAAGTAACAGAGTAGTAGTTTAGGTCCGGATAACGCATGGGTGTAATACTAAAATTGTTCTGCGGTGGATTTTAGCGAGGTGGAATCTTGAACCAGCCCTCGTTCCTCACTTAGAAACACAGGTCACAGTCACAGGGCACGCGCACTAGGACTAATTTCCAAATGTGAGAGAATGACCTTACACGGAAATGTTGGTGTCATCCCAACGAGCTTAGAGTCTCTGAACATTCGGGAACTTGCAAAGGTTGAAAGGTCACAGGATTCAGGTCTCTCTAGTGCTTTGGAAGATGCCAGCGCTGAAATTGCACGCCTACAAGCTATGAATGCAAGACTTCAACAAAAGATTGATATTTTCCGCAATCAGATGCTACAAGATCAGCACACCAGCAGTGAGCGCATTGACTGGCTCTTACAGACCTTTGTTCCCTCATTTTCCTCTCCTGCTTCTTCCTGAGTCAGTTTCTGTTCTCGTGCCTTTCTCCATTCCTTTTCTTAGCATATGGCTTGGCTTTAAGGAAATTTAATTTTTCTACATCACATTGTTTGGCTGCTAATCTTCCCTATATTCTCATTTGTCTATTATTCTGTTTTGTGCGCTGTCATTCGCCATATTGATGTGTTGCCTGAGTGGCTCTGAGTTTATGCTACTGAACTTCCTGTTTTGCTTATGTTAGCTCGACTCTTTTTGATGAAGCCAAAAAAGGGAAGAATGGAATGATAAGAAGGAAAAAAAAGGAAGAAGACAAATGAATAGGGGGATGAAATGTGAGATCCAATACGCAAAAAGAAAGGAAGAAGACAAATGAACGGGGGGGAAATTGTGAGATTTAATATGCAGGGGGAACAAGTGGGATATGGTCTTCAGAGAGAATTTCGTCACTAAGTTTGTCATCATCAAAAAGGGGGAAATTGACAATGTGCACCCTCTGATCCTATGTTTTGATAATTGACAAACTGATGGGAACCGACAACAGACCAGTTTTGCGATCTGTTTTTAATATACCGCGTGCACTCAGTGGCACAACTTTAAACAGTTGTAAAGCAGGACCGTACAACAGCAGTGCGGCATCCCATGGCTCGGGTCAAAACTTTGGATGAGAAGTCTCCATAACATCCCACATGTTCCCGAATATATATTCAACATGTCCCAACATATTGGGCAACACTTGGAAAGCCTAAAATCACTTTAAAAAGTTTAAGCGTCACAAGATTCCCAAGTGTTCAACTAACAGAGCTGAGAACAAACTGAAGGACTTGATGCTAACTCTGAAGATATCCAATGCTCTTAGTTTGTCTTAAGCTTCGTTTCATTTGTACTTAAATTGTAAGACTACTCCTCTTATTTGAGAAGCTATTGTAAGTATTTAAAAGTCTCAAATGCCGCTTGTTGGAAGTGTGGTTCCACAAGGTCTTGAGTGGTACATTAGGATAGATCAATACCGTGTTTAGATGAGGAAAATGAAGCCAAAGTAGAATGCATTAATTGTATGACGAAAATAGATGCGCCAAAGCTGATAAACGTCTGAGATCTCTGCATGGTTGCCCTTTTAGGCATGAAAGAGAAATAGGAATCCAAAAGCGGCGCTAGGGTTTACAAGGAAAGGAAAGAGAGAGAGATTTGGGAGAGGGGGGGGATGGGGGTGTTTGGTAAGCGTTTTTTTTTTGTAAAATAAAAATATGAGGGGTATTACCCCTCCTTATTTGTTGCCTTCTTGGGCCGGGTCGGTCCAACTCTTGGGCAAGACCTGATCCAAAGTAAAAGGAAGAGGAAGGGACCAATTTTGTATACTATGTATGTATACTTAACGTATATACGTATGTAGGAGTAGGACGGGTATTTTAAAATGACTAATTATTGACCATAGTAATTAATCATAACAAATTCGGACATAATTAATTTCAAAACATGGCTAATAAGTTCAATTTTTCAAACATGGCCTTGATTGGTTTTAAATCTATATGAAGGGTTGCAATTATAACCCTTTGTTAACTAAATGCAATTATGTCCTTAATTAATCTTAATCTAGTTAATTATTTCAATTACGACCGTATTTAACCTAATTAACCAATTAAAACTAAATTTGCTCTAATGGCCTCAATTGATTTGGTCATTTCAATTAAAGCCACTAGGGAGCTAAATTTGCAAAAATGGCCCCAATTGCCTTAACCATGAATTGAATGATTCAATTGTGGCCATAATGTGAACAATTAAGTAATTAAAACCAATTTTGCAACAATGACCCTTTAGTTGGTCGATTATCCTAATTTAAGTACTAAAACAATTTATAAATTTCAATCAATTATGCAAACACATAGGATTAAATGGTCAATTCTTTCAACTACTCAAGTTACTTTGATTTAAGGGAATAAATTACTATTTAATTTTAACTTTTGATAATTAAAAAATTAAGTAAACGATTATTAAAAATTGGTTTGCTCTTGATTAATTCTAGCAAATATTTCGTAAATGCCACAAAATGTACCAATTAATTTCTAAATAATTTATAATGTCATGAAAATCTGTTTATCAATTTAAAGTAAAATATTGACCAGAATAATTAATGTAAAAATTATTTAGACGCTTTAAGATGCATAGCTGATTTTATTTATTATCCAAGGATTCCGAGTAATTAAAATAAACTATGGGAGGTCAAAAATTATCTGTCAACAATTTCCAAAAAGTCACGTATGAGCACCAGAGAATTGGTGGGGTACTTCAGAGGATGCCTATTCCAGAGTGGACGTGGGAGCGGGTTGCCATGGATTTTGTCGTGGCTCTTTCAAAGACCCTGGGTAAGTTTGATTCACTTTGGGTTATTGTTGATCGGTTGAATAAATCTTCTTATTTCATCCCAGTTCTGATTACTTATAATGCAGAGAAGTTGGCCAGGATTTATATCCAAGAGATAGAGCAATTGCACAGGGTTCCTATTTTTATCATTTCCAACCGAGGGACTCAGTTTACCTCCAAGTTTTGGAGGATGTTCCAGGTAGAGTTGGGTACTGAGTTAGACTTTAGCACCACATTTCATCCACAGACTGAGGGTCAGTCTGAGCAGACTATCCAGGTGCTCGAGGATATGTTGAGAGCATGTGTTATTGATTTTAGTAGTCATGAGGACGAGTTCTTACCCTTGGCAGAGTTCGCTTACAACAATAGCTACTATTCCAGTATTGGCACCGTTCGAGGCTTTATATGGTAGGAGCTGTCGTTCTCTTATTGGGTGGTTTGATGTTTTCGAGGTTTGACCTTGGGGCACATATCTGCTGAGAGAGTCTTTGGAGAAGTTGAAGCTTATTCAGGAAAAGATTCTAGCAGCTTAGAGTCGGCAAAAGATGTATGCGGATCGAAAGTTCTGGGACCTAGAGTTTATGGAGGGTGAGCAGGTTCTTCTGAAGATTTCACCTATGAAGGGTGTTATGAGGTTTGGGAAGAGGTTCAAGTTGAGCCCGAGGTACATTGGTACATTTGATATTCTCTGTCGTATGGTTGATGTTGCTTATGAGTTAGCCTTGCCACCAAGCCTGTCTGGTGTTCATCTAGTTTTCCATGTTTCTATGTTGAAGAGGTACCATTCAGATGGGTTTTATATCATTCGGTGGGATTTTATGTTGGTTGATGAGAATCTTTCTTGCAAGGAGTAGCCTGTTACGATCTTAGATCGGCAGGGTAGAAAGTTCAGGTCTAAGGAGATTTCTTCTGTTAAGGTTCAATTGAAGCACCGTCCTGTTGAGGAGGCTACATGCAAGACCCAGTTCGATATGCATTCCAGATATCCCTAGTTGTTTTCAAACTTAGGCACTTCTCCCCCATTTCTTTCCTTATCGCTTGGTCTTGTGTGTAGATTTTTCAAGATCGGGACATAAGCATAGTTAGCTTGAAGAGCAGATAAGGTATGTTAAGGCTATCCTTTCTTTCATTTTGGCATGATCCTTATGATATGAGCGAATAGACGAATGAACTAGCTTGCATATTACTCTACACTTAGAAGCATTAGGAGTACTTTAGTCTTTGATATTCTTGTACCCTTTTTATGATTTTTCCTTATGTTCTTGGGTATGGAGATCTCGTACATTGATGATCTTAGTTCAAAAAATGTTTATCAGAGGTAGTATGACCTTATGTCACTCCGAGAGTTCTATTTACTCATTTCACTTATGCATTGAATTCATTTATACATATGCACATTGACCTATGACCAGAAGGCGTTATATACGCTTATATGTATATGGGGTATGGGGAAAGGGATAGGTGTTATATACGCATTACCACCTGATCAGTTGGTGCACCGTGATTATGATAATGATGATGGCCGCAGAGAGGCCGATGGGATATGATATATGGATCGGGTTGTACGTTCCTCAGCACTAATATATGATATATGGATCGAGCTGTACGTTTCTCAGCACTAACAGCTATACTATGACCTATGCATATGATTCTTAAAAGAAAGCATGCATATCATACGCCCTCAGAGGCACTTTCAGTTATACAGAGTTATACAGATACTCCAAGATGTTTAGTCACAGATGTATTCAGATAGTTGGATCGGCTTTCGTGTTTCAGATTTCTTTCATGATCCTTATGTGCATGTTGTCCTTATGCCTTACATACTCGATACATTATTTGTACTGACTGCCCTATTGCTCGGGGGCTACGTTCATGCCCGCAGGTTCAGGTAGACAGGCAGGCGGTCCAGCTCAGTAGGACTTCTACTCAACAGTAGTCAGTGTGCTCCACTTGGTTCGGAGCTGCTGTTCATTTTTGGCATGCCATTTTTGATATGTATATATAGGTATGATGGGGCCCTGTCCCATCCTTTCTACAGCTTTACATTCCATTAGAGATCTGTGGACAATTGTATGTAGATGGGATGTTGTGTAGCCTTGTCGTCTCTTATTCTTTTGTTGTACAACACATGTAGCAGCCTAGTCGGCTTGCACTATTATTCCCAGTATGTATGTGTATAGGTGGATGTGATTTCTTGATGCAGAGTCCATGGTGTTGTTCTTACATGTGTCAGTACAGTCCAGTTATAGGTCATATATGGGCCACCCTACTATTCGGTGAGATCTAGGTGCGAATATAAGGGTGCCTGGACAATAGAGGTTAGGCACTCGTCATGACTCATCGGTTTGGGTTGTGACAGAAGTGGTATCAGATTAGTTTTGTCCTACGGTTGTCTACAGACCGTGTCTAGTAGGGTCTTGTTTATGGGTGTGTTATGCACCACACTTATAGACATGAGGCTATAGGACATTTAGGATATTGTCATTTTTTTCATCTTAGATCGTGCGATAGAGCCGTGTGGTAATAGTTCGCCTTCTAATAATTTTTCTGATTTCAGCAATGCCTCCAAAGAAAGCTACAGCTGCTCAGAAGAGCAAAAGAGTGATTGGTGATGGTACTAGCCATACTCAGCGGACTACCAGGGCTCGGGGCGAGTCTCAGAGTGAGACCTTATCTCAGACTTCGCATACCCCGCCTGCACTCGAGGAGCTTAGAGGGGAGCCAGCCCCAGCTGCAGCACCTGCCCCAGTGCCTCCAGTCCCTTAGCCAGAAGCACAAGGTCAGGATATGCGGGATGCTATATAGTTGTTGACTAGATTGGTAGCCGCTCAGGCTCAGCGTTAGGGAACGGGTGTTGATCAGGCAGACCGAGCTATTAGTGCGAGGGTTAAGAATTTTCTTAGTTTAGATCCCCAAGAATTCTCCATAATGAGGCAGGATATGGACCCCCGGGACTTCATTGATAGCATGCAAAGGACTCTGAGGGTCATGCATGCTAATGAGGTTGAGTCAGTGGAGTTGGCTTCTTATAGGCTCCGTGATGTTGCAGTGCAGTGGTACCAGACGTGGGAGCTATCTAGGGGAAAGGATGCCCCTCTAGCCATTTAGCAAGTGATTTCAGATGCCTTTATTCGTCATTATTTGCCACCAGAAGTTAGTCGAGCTCGAGCAGATAGGTTTTTACATATTCAGCAGGGCAGTATGAGTGTTCGTGTCACGACCAAAACCGATGAGTCGGGACGTGTGCCTGACCTCTACTGACCAAGCACCCTTATACTTATATCTGGAGCTTACTGAAGGATAGGGTGGCCCATACACGACTTATGACTGATTTATGCAAGAACAACACCATGAAATATGCATCAAGAACCATCAACTATCGGTGTATGCACATATATATGTACTGAAAATAACAGTGCAAGCCGACTAGGCTGCCAGATATGCTGTACAACAAAAGAATGAGAGCTGACAAGATTACATCATGTACCAACTACGTACAACTATCTACAGACCTCTAATAGAATAGAAAACTATAGAAAGGACGAGACAGGGCACCGCCATACCCATATATGCATATACATCTCAAAATGGCACACCAAAAATAGACTGCAGCTCTAGATGAAGTGGAGCGCACTGACTGTCGCAGAGTGGAAGTCCTACTGAGCTAGATCGCCTGACTGTCTACCTAAACCTTCGGGCATGAACGTAGCCCCCCGAGCAATAGGGGAGTCAGTACGGATAATGTACCGAGTATGTAAGGCATAAGAGCAGCAAGAATATAAGATCATGAAAGACATCTGAAACATGAAACCAAGTCTCAATATCTCAATGCATCTGTGGCTGAACATCTGGGAACATATGTATAACTCTGTATAATATGAAAGTGCCCCAAAAGAGCATATGATATGCATAGGTTGTAATATAACTGTTAGTGTTGTGGAACGTACAGACCGATCCATATATCATAGGTTAGTGTCGAGGAATGTACGACCCTATCTATATATCATATGTTAGTGTCGAGGAATGTACGGCCCGATCCATATATCATATGTTAGTGCCGAGGAATGTACGGCCCGATCCATATATCGTTATCATCATCACTGTACACCAGCTGATCAGGTGGTAATGCGTATATAACGCCTATCCCTTTCCCCATACCTCATATACATATAATATATGCGTATATAACACCTTACGTCAAGGGTTCATATGCATATGGATAATGAATGTAATGCATAAGTATAATGAGTAACTAGAACTCTCCGAGTGACATAAGGTCGTACTACCTCCGATAGACATCTTTTGAGCTAACATCATCAATATATGAAATATCAGGACCCATGAACAGAAGGAACAATCACAACAAGAGGTATAGGATCATCAAAGACTGAGGTACTCCTAGTGCTTCTAAGAGTAGAGTAATATGGAAGTTCGTTTACCTGTTTGTTCGTTCATATCATAAGATCATACCAAAATGAAAGAAAGGATAGCCTTAACATACCTTATTCGCTTTTCAAGCTAGCTATGCTGCTATCCCGAGCTTGATGAATCTACACATAAGACCAAGTACCAATTATTAGACTATAACGTACTCATGTACCAACCTTAATCTAGTTTACAACTTTACGCAATTCGGGCAGCATCTCCTTTATAAACTTAATAATCCTTCAATTCCAATTCAACCCAACCATCAACAACAGCATCAACAATAAAAATATTAATTCCTACATATCAGAATATAATCAATTCCATTCCAAATCATCCCTCAAAACAGCCCTTAATCCCAACGTTACTTGTATTCAACTTACCACTTTCATAACTATGTTTCCGTACTTAAAATCACTAAAATTCTTGATAATTAACTTAAACACAAGGGTAGGAATCATATACATACCTTGAAGGGACTAGAATACCAAGAACCAACTCCAACTTAAACTTCCAAGCTTCACAACTTCGATGAAACTCTAAGAACAACCTTCTTCTCCACTAACTCGGGTTTTACGGGGCTCAGATCTTGCTAGAATTTCCCCCAATATGATGGAAAATGTAAAGGGGAAATATGATAGGGTTTACTCTAGTTGGGAATGAAAATTATGAGGAATAAAATGTGAGGGTACATATATATAAGTGGAACTAGAAAGTTCCTGTGGTGCGGTTTAACCTCCATCATCCTAGCCTGTATGTACTGAGCCCTAAGTCTTTGTAGATACCACTATAAATACTTCCAACATTGTAACCTAATCCTACAATAGTGTATCCTCAAACACCTGACTAATTTCGGGGGTATCTAATACTTAAGCAAGCCGGTGGAAAAGGATGGTTTGTTTAACTTCTGTCCAAACTTTGGGGATCAAACCAAACGGAGTTGGACCTTCAACTTTTCTAGACTTAGGAAGGATGGCGTACAGTGGATGTTCGATGACTTCGTATCCAACATGGTTGTGGTCAAGGGAAGGAAGTGTCCGTTCTTACCACTTATGGGAGCTTGAGGGATTCACCCTTATGCCACTTCTAGAGTATTGAGACAGTTTGGAAGGACCCAAGTCATACCTCAATTCGGGAACATGGGGGATTTCATCATTGACTATGATGGCGATACGATATCGAGGGCTAGAGATTGTGTTCACAAACGGACTGGTCGCATATCGTAGGGTCAAAATACATTAGCTCCCAATAGGTTTAATCCGGGTTGTGAAGAAGTGTATAGGGATTGGTTGAGGGCTGACTTGCAAGGCACACTTGTCCCCAAGACCATCCTCTATAACTATGTACAAGAAAAGGCCTCCAAAGTCGAGATTAGAGCTCATTTGATTCAGAGAAGGGTCGTTGAACGAGATACTAAGTATTTGGAGAAAATAGAACAAGATCAAGCTACCATAACAATCTTGGAGCACGAGTTGGAATTCACTCATGACTGTTTGACTGAGCTTGACAATCGAATAAAGCAGACTTTGGATCACATTGCTCGAATAAGCTTCACAAAGAAGGGCTTCTTGATGGATGCCGTATTAACATCGGCTCACCTCCATATCCAAACCGCCCTTCGAAAAGCCAAGAAGGAAAGGACCGATAGGGCTTCATCATCAGCTACTGGAGGACACTTCTGTTGATTTACTTTTCGGTCTTTATTTATCTTTTCTACCCCTTTGGGGAAGAACATTATTAATGAAATTTATGATTATGGGGCAATGGTTTGGTACAAATGGCACATTTGTATTTCAAGTGATTAGAAACCTTAGGAAAATGAGTAGTATATGATTTAATGATATATTGCTATGTGAATACGTGTTTTGTTTGTTTCATATGTTTCGTTAAAATTCTTGATTGATCTCAGGTACCGTCCACTACCCAAAGAAAAACACCAAAATAGTTACAACCCGTACTAACCTTAGATACATTTCCCAAAAGGTTGAAATGGATGCCATGAACACCCAGGAACATATTGCCATCAAAAGGAAGATTCAAGACCTAGAAATAAAAATTCGAACGGTTAGGGCCAAGATCAAAGAGGCCGATGAGTTGATGGACTCAGGGGAAGCCCGCCCAAAGTTCCTACTAAGATAAAGTGTCATCTTGAGAGCCTTATGGACAAAAGAAAAGGGCAAGATGATCATGAGTTATTTTGGATAAGATAAATTACGTTTAGAAAAGAATTAAGGATGAATTTTGTGAGTAACATGGTAGATGTTTGGGAGAATGACAATGGAGAATTCAAATGTAAGAAAGGATTGAACGAAGAAATAAAACTTAGTCAGCGAAACCTGTGAGGCTATTCTGAGATTCGCCAATATGACGCGACATATCCTTATTGCTCCCCTATATGAGCTATACATCTTAGAGTTTGCAAGTACACCGGATTTAGGGCTATTAGATATGCCTATAATCAGTTAGCATTCGAGCGTGTTAATCCTAAAGTTGAGTTCCAGTTGCAATAAAGAGATTCGAGTCTCCTTAAGTATAGTGTTATCGGAATACGATTAAAGGAAATTTTGAGAAAGGCTACTGGCATCGAATGATGATTCAGTAAATAATGGGATAATATGGTATCTCCAGTAAATCATTCAAACCAACGGGTCATATTACGCAAAGGACAAACCAGGAGGAAAAATTCAGAGAAGGCACGGGGTGAAGGCAAGAAACTGGTAACTTGGAAATATAAAGGAAAAGAGTTTCAAAGCTCGGGATAAGGATAAATAAAGAGTGATAAAGCAGACCTTTAAATACTCAAAGGTACACTCTTTGAATTAGGGCTCCCAGGTATTAAATAGTCCAGCCAGGAAAGAAAAAGGGAAAATAAGGACCGTTTTGTGTCTCGTTTGCAACTTCAGAATAAGATAAGAAGGCATGTGATATTAGCAAGTTCAATGCAAGGTATATAAAAAAAAGTCAAGAAAATGATAAGAGTATGTGTGAAAGGAAAAATGAGAAGAGAAGCAATAGAGATATGTTAAGTAAGGATAATGATGGTACGATTGATATGACCTGTTGAGACGAAGGTATGTACAGGGCATGATTCAATAAGAGAACTCTTGAGGAAGTATTGAGAATGAAAGACTAGTTTAACATTCGAGGACGAATGTTCCAAAGGGGGAAAATATGTTACACCCCGTACTTTTATATGTAAAGTTTCGTCGTGAGTTAGTTGACGAAGACTTAAAAGGCGAGGTTGTCTTCAAGGTCATAAGGAATTATTCATGCTCATTCTTCATAAATGAGAGATTGGTATCATGTTTAGTAAGTATCGGGAAGGTTGGATGTTAAGCGAATCGAAGAAATTAAGTTTGTTGACACTTTGGAAAAATTCGACAGAATTTCGGACAAAAATTTTGAGTCAACTTTGGGGAGGCATATCTCCTAGAATACAAGGAATACGAAACTGATAACCTATGCATTCCTAAGTTCAGCGAGTCTACTTTCCAACGCAACTGGCAGATCTGAATTCGCATATCGACACTGGGAGTTATGGGCCGTCAAACTGTCGACGATCCGTCGAAGCACATCGACGACCAGTCAATTTTCAGGCGCATACAGCTGATGTATAAATGCATCTATTTCGTGATTTTTTCATTTCAACTCACACCAACAGACCCTAAACTCTCCCTAATACTCATCAATCCTCTCCCAACCTTCCTTTATCATCTAAGTAAGATCCGAGCCCTGAAAACCCGAGCTAGTGAAGGGGAACTTGTTCGTAGGGTTTCTATTGAAGTTGTTGAGCTTAGGAGTTGGATTTGAAGTTTGGTTCTGTTACATCCCGTGTTTTTGCACGTTCGGAAAAATTTGGACATAATTGTGATTTGTAAGAATAAGGCCATGCTTTGATTTTACGTGAAGTGTATGTTGTCACTTATGGAAAGTGTTGACACGAGAACATCGGAGAGGGCCAAGGGCAAAATTGGGATCTCGGAAATTTGTTTCGGGAAATTGCAAACTATGATTTCTAAGCTATTGGGCTCAAAAAAAAAGGAGAAAAATTGGGCCCAAATAAATGGGGTGGCCGGCCATGGCACTTATGGCCCAAGCCCATGAGATTTTCCATGTGCTTAATTAATATAAGGGATGAGCATGCATGAATATCATTAGAAACTTCAAGAAAAATTGAGAAAAAAAAAGAAGAAGGCTACGGCTCCAAGAGAGAAAGAGAGAAAAAAAAAGAGAAAAATTTCCTAGCCTTCAATTTCAATCCAAAAATCTTGTTCTTCGCGAATTCTTAACAAGCTTGAGGTGCTCTACGACGTAGTATAATTGGTTTGGAGAAAGAACTCCGTTGGCGGGAAGTTGAAATTCAAGAAAAAGGTAAAAAAATTCTTGTGTTTTAAGTTATGAAATGAATTTATATGTTATGATGATTAGAATTAGACGAGAATTATGAAAGTGTGACGTGGGTGTGCATGGCGTGTGTGTGTGTGGATTTTGGATGTGGCCGTGAGCCACATGAAATGGGAAGGTGATGAATTTGATTTTTTCTTAGCTTGTTAGTTGTGTTGTTGTGATGTTTGCGATGAAAAGAAAGGTTTAACGACTTGAAATGGCATTGAAGTTGCTTGTATATGATTATGGGAATTTATGTGAATTTTATATGATTTTTATATAATGATGGAAGTAAGGTTTTAAATGTGGGTTATGAATGTTGCTAATAAGTTTGTAGGATAGGCAATGTGATTTGGAAGTTTTGTTGTGTTTGTGGAAGAGTTGGATGGAATATGGAATTGGTGGAAATACATGAATTCATGAATAATGTATGGAATGTTATTGGAATATGTGTGAATTATATTGAAGTAGTTGATGAATATGGAAAATGTTGGTATTAGTTTGATTATGTGAAGTTTGGATGAAAATTATTGAACTATGTAGTAAGGGGACTTTTTGTGCCATAATATAGTTTATGATGGTTGTTGATGATTGTTGGGTTGTTGTTGTTGATATTTCGAGCCGAGTTGAATCTCGGGGTGTCGTCTTTATAGGGGAAGTGCTGCCGAAATTTCGGTAGCCAAATAGAAACCAAGACTTAAATGTTAACTCTCATGAATAGTAGCTGCAAGGTGACCATTTGCAGACTCCGGACGAAACGGGAATTGAGCTCAAGCGAGCATAAGGCACCCGTAAGGTA